>NC_056743.1:1438172837-1438257837 GCF_019279795.1 Protopterus annectens | reverse complement strand
AATGTCATTAAAGGACTATTGTACCCAAAACTGAAAATAAAGACACGTCTTCAACTCACTTTAATGTTCTCTGCTGTATAAAAATCGCTGTTTGAATCAAAATGCTTTTTTTTTTTAATTGCTACAACCTAAATTGCCCTAATGGGTGCTGCCATACTGATACAGTTTGTTGCTATGTGTCTCTGTAAGATTGCATAGGGATGGTAAAGCCCTTCTCTTGTCTCTCCATACACTTAAGATGGTTTCTTGCTTTCTTCTTCATCTTTTTTTTTTCTTGATTTTTGTCTGGCAAGAGTGACATTTGTTCCATTTCAGTGAATCTCATTGATTCTGTTTTTACACCTTGAAAGGCATATCAGATGCTGAGATTATTTTGCATATTAAATGATATAGCTGGCAAGGTGCCTGTTTTTGCTCAAGCTCAAAATTAAACATTCTGCACCACTTTCCTGGTGTGGTGAGAATATGGTGATTTGTGGCCAGTAGCTCATATTTAAAAAAGCTGACTTTGCAGTTTAAACCCAGATTTAAGTCTTGTTATTAGCTGTGTCTGTGGACAGATTTCTGTAAGAAGAATCAGTGATCTAGTTATTTACTTTGTTAATTTAAAGTTGTAAATGTATTATTTGTGACTACCCCACTCCCCCGTCAATTAACTTGCCTCAGACAGAAGGTAACAGATGCTGTGACAAACACCAGAAGAAAAAATGCAAGACTTCGTAAAAAACAAAACTGTGCAGAGAAACTAAAGCAGTTCAGTTGGAACGGAGGAAGCACTCTACTTAAATCAGTTTAACTCAGGCATGTTTTGGCTTAACAGGATGAAAACCAAATTCATTGAGATGAGAAAAAACATGACATTTAGATCCACTTGTCCTTTACGAGTTACAGTATCATCTCATTTCCATAATGGCCACTAGAAGAGTGATATGTATGTGATATACAGAGGCATATGAGGAAAATGTAACCAGAACCACAATTAAAATAACCTCAAAATAACACCTCTACAAAATCAAAACATGTCATAATGCTGGCACAGCAGTAATATCTAACAGGTTTGTTCAGGTCTGTAGTATTTTTTAGGATGCTTTACATATTAGATTAGATTTAAATCCGTTAGCATAAAAGCAACATTTTGAGTGGGTAACATTTGAAATTCCATTGGCTACAACTGTGATCCTTGGATTTGTGAGACTGCTATTTCAGCCATGGGGTGAGTATATATACTAATTCTTAGGTTGTTGTATCTTGGAGTATTCCTCCTATTCTCAGGTACAATGACTTCAACTTAGTCTATATAATTAGCCAGGGTGTGGGGGGCACAGCTCTCCTGTCAAGGAATGGGGGGGGGGGGGCAATGCTTCCTTCAAGCATGCTTTACCAGTAAAAAAAAACATTTTTTAAATTCAGATTTTATAGAACAGAATCTACCATTTATTTATTTATTTAGTTTGAGTGGGGGTTCTGGACCCACAATGTTGTATCTCACAACTCTGATGGGGGGCATTTTGGCCTGCAGTGCATAAGACTGCATTAATTTTAAAAAGCTGCAGCAGTACTATGCTAGTAAACATACTCTCTGTGAGCTAGCTAGCTAATTAAGTAGCTATTTATTTGGAATGGTTTCTGCTATGACCCAACTCAGCCTCCTTCCTGCATCATTATTCAAATTCAGTAGTGATGCCTGTAAGACCATCCCATTGCCTTTGTAACATGTGCTCTAGTGGTGTCCCTGTAACCTCACTCTTAATGCCACTAACCAAACTCAGTAGTAGCATTTCTAGTTATTTTTTCAGTGCCTACAGCAGATGTCTAATTTTGTTTCCAATAACACTGATATAGGCTCAGTTGTGGCCACTAATCAAACATCAGTGGCTAAGGTTCAGTTATAATAACTGCAGTCTCACTCCCAGTGCCACTGAATAAAGTTCAGTAATGGTATCTCTAATCTCATTGATGTCAGTGGTCAAAGCTCAGTATGGTATCTCTAAACTCACTGGTGTCAGTGGTCATGGTTCAGTATGGTTTCTTTAATCCTGATTCCAGAGTCACTAGTGAAGTTCTTTCATAAAATCTGTAATCCAACTCCCAGTGCAAATGGACAGTATTCAATGGTGGAATCTGTAATTCTGTGTCACTGGTTAAAGTTCATTACATTAAACTGTAATCTCACTGGTGTCAGTGATTTAAGTGTATCTCTAACCAACTCCCAGTGCCACTGCATAATCTTCATCAGGGGGTATCACTAATCTCCCTTCCAGTACCACTATTTGACATTCACAGAGACTTTGGATCACAGAAAAACTGGCCATGGAGCAGATATTTTGGTATGGTTATTCAGGCAGTGGGAAGGGAGGATCCAGTGTGTTGAGGATGCGGTATTGGATTATAAGGATTTAAGAAAAGGTGGAGCATTTGAATAGAGAGGATGACTGAGTATGCAGATACAGATGATGGCCCAGTTTTACAAGGAGAGTGAAGAAGAGTATCTGGAAGAAATGGAGGCTGCAATATGCAAGGAGAGTGAGGGAGGCCTTGCATTCTGAAGGCAATAAGGCCAACAGTCTGAAGGAAGATGAGGAAGACAATGGCTAAAAATGCAGATGGGAAGAGTGGCTAGGTGCGTAGCTCTCAACCAATCAGGGACACATTTCAACAGAGTCAGGGGCAAATCCAGAAAAATCAGGGACACTTTTAAAATATTAGCACTATTAACTTGAAACATTGACAAAAAAGAGAATGCAAATGAATATACATTTTCTGAAGTAAGAGAAGTCTATAACTCTTAATTATTGTTATTTATTAAGTAGAATTCACTACCTTTCCACCAAAAGTCACCAGTTTTATGAGGGATTAAGAGATACAGAGCTAAAATCCAAGTCAAAATTAAGGACATCCCTGAAAACAAGGGACAGTGGAAAGGTATGGCGAGGTGTACAGGGCAACAGAATGATTCAGCATGTAATGAAAAATGAATGCTAGGTGTGCACAAGCAGAGAGAAATAACCTAAGCAAAGAGAGGAGGGAAAACATGTAGAGCTAGAGGAGGGCTGAATATGTGGTGGAGAAATAGGCCAAATACAGAGGAAGTTACAATTTCTTACATGGTAACCTGTTTTTTCTTCAAGAATGAAACTAAAAATGCTCCTAGATCTGTACAAGGGAGACAGGCAGTCATCAATACATGGGATATGGATGTTTAGCTCTTTTAGCACAGTTGTACTCCTTAAAGTCAAATAATATTTGGAGTCTCCACAAACCTTGAACTCCTGCTAACTGGGTGTTGCTAGTACTGTTCCTGGATATGGCTTGGGGGGCTACACTAGAGAAACCTACCAATGTTGAAGTAGTAGTTATTTTTATAAGTAATATACATTTTGTCTGTAAACCTGCTTATCTCATACAGTATGCAGACAACTATATCCTGTAATGTTCACCCACATCATTAAATAATCTTATGAAGAGCTTGCAGCTATCCTTTGCTAACACAGAAAATGGCTTATTGAAAGTAGAATGATGATATTTGACTCCTCAATTACCTCAGATTTAAAACATTATCATTTTACAAACCTGGCTAACAAAAATATTACAATCAAGCAAGTTTCTCAAACAAACCTACTAGGAATAACCATAAATCAAAAACTTGAAATTTGACCAACATATTAACACCGTTATTTAAAAAATAATTAAAAGCTTGGCCTACTTTATAATGCTGAACCCAAGGTTACATAACAATCAAGAAGTGCTGCTGTACACAATTACTCCTTTCTCTCCTACATGCATCCTCCATATTGTCAGTGCTATGTAGTTTATGTCCAACTTCTGAATACTGATAATCTATTCAAATGTGAAAGAAACTATTACATTGTAGATCTCTTCTTCTTCCCTGGCCTCTGCTGAAAAGGGGTTTTGTCTATTCAGACTTTTCTGGCAAAAAAATACAAACAACTGAAAGATAAATGCTGTGGTGATGCATTGGGAAGGTCCGCGAATGCATCTATGAGTACCAATATGCAATTAGCAAGGGCAAGATGACGAATGCCTTAGCAAAACATGTTTCATGTTTCACAGGGCATTCATTTAAATAGTCAGCTATCGATTGTGTTACACACAATATAAGAGGTGGTCCTGTGAGTTTAAAGTTAGAAGAACTTGAATTGCTTTGGCAAATCAGGCTTGATGCCTATAAATACCAGGCTTGAATGATGCTTGTTTGATTAAATGTGTCCTAAAGTTGAAAAGCTTGGGAAGATAATGCATTTTATGTAATGTATAAATTAAGGTGAATGTTAGGGTAGTCCCTTAAGAGCATCCCTATATGAGTTCATTTAACTCATAGCATATGATATATCATAATACAGTCATATAAGTTAGCTTTATTAAATGCTTATGCATGTTACTTTTATCTTAAGAGCACCCCTATATGAGCTCATTAAAGTCATAGCATATGATATATCATAATATTGTTACATAAGTTCTTTCTATAAAATGTTTATGCATGTTACTTTTGATTTAGCAAATTTGTAGTAGACTCAATGTTTGGATGTAGTTGTTTTATATCCGTGTACCATCATTTGGACATATAGGTTAGCTGTATGTTATAGCTGTAATGTGTGAGCTGGTAGTTTAGTTAGCACTGTTTTGTGCCTACTATACTCTAAAATCATATAAGATAAGCCATTACCCTTTCGATTTATGGGGAACCCTCTGGTTTTATTTTATGTCATTCTATCTTATTTTAAACTCTTGATTGGCTTTATTTAGCCTAGTAGGTTTATCTGATTATAGCACTAATACTAAGAGCGCTGCTTAGAGTAGGTGTATTCATTCACTACGATAGCGCTAGCTTTCAAATTGATGTATTTGTTATTTATGCTCATTGCTCTGAAGGATGAGCATTTTCTTGTGGAGCGATGTAGGTTTTGTTGTTGCTGTTGACTGATAAATCTCAAGGCAACACAACACACCCACTTGATTACGAGCGAGTTCTTATGGGCGGAGCTCTGAGAAGACAGACCTGCCGCCATGTCAACTTTGTGAAGGGGGGGTTGTATGCGTTTATTGCGCTTACTCCAGTTATCCTTGGAAATGTATAAACTTGCTGAAAAAAAGCTATTTAAAAAAAAAAGAGCCACTATGAAGGTCCGTATACGCCATCCAGCTTAAATGGGGCTGTTGGGAGCAAGACTAAATGGTAAGAATGTGCCAAATGTTATACCAATGTGATAGTTTGTTTGTATTTATAAAATTTCAACAAGAAGATGACATTTTCCTTTTCTGTGACCGATGCATCCTTAAAGTACCTATGTAAGGGATTTGTTTCCCTATGCTTGATATATTAACTCTTATAGGATTTATTTTAAGCAATGATTCCATCAGCACTTGATTTACTGTTGCCAGATTTATCCTGCATTTTTAAATGCCTAATCTAACAGGGTTTTAAATATGTGAATGCGAGGTTAGATTTATCCACCCACTGTTTGTTCTTAGGCATGTAATGGATGCTTGTAAAGGGCAGATAGGTGCTAACAACTATTGTGTTGATTAATGTGAGGGCTGTGCATTGCCATTGGTGGTGCTAAAGCATGTGATTTTGCTGTTATATTTTATTGGAATGCTTTTAGATGAAACTTTTTTACAGTCTGAGGAAGTTCGGCCAGGGAGTCGAACAAAAGTGTGCATTGATTAAAAGCAACTATCACATCGGTTGGAATTTGCCTTTGACTTTCTTGACAAGTTTATTTTTTAAAGGGGAGCATTGTACTAAATTACTGGCCTGATAAGGGCCGAGTATGATGGAATTATAACATCCTTAGATCTAGATGCGATGCCTTTACTTATAAGATGTGCCACATAGAAGGATTTCCTTACTACTGTGGATATGTAGTGGTCAAAGTTCAGATAGCTATCAACCTAAGTACCCAGATCATGTACCACTGGGTCTACACTTAGGGGGTGTTGCCTGTAATGTAATTAGTAGGGATGTCAGCTTTCCCAAAGGGAATAATAATAATTAATTTTTTGCATTTAGTTTTAATATGTGACTTTGGCACCAATCATTTGTCTGTGTTAACCCTGTCTGCAGTATGTTAACATCATTGGGGACTCAGTGATTGCTCCCAATTTGCAATTGTCAGTGAACTTGGTCAGCAGCAGGCCATCCAGGTTTGCCTGGACTTTTGAACAATACATTCTAAACAGTAAGGGGCCCAGCACAAAACCCTGTGGTAAGCCACTGGTAAATGATGCTTCACTAGAGGTGAAGTCACCCAGTTTGACAGTATGTGTCATCCCAGAGAGACAGTTGGCTACCCATCTGGTAATGTAGCGGTTAATTACCAATTGACAGAGTTTCTCTATAATGCCTGAGAGAGGGACTGTGTCAAATGCCTTGGCTAGGTCAAGACTGGCAGTATGTCTGTCTTTCCCTCGTCCAGGGCCTTGGTGACTTTCTCAAAGAAGTCAAGACATGTTTAACAAGTATGATCTACCTTTAATGAATCCGAACTGGATTGGGTGAAGAGTTTGGAGATTACCTATGCTCTTGTTAATAAGGTCCATAATGACTCTTTCCATGGCCTTGCAGATGAGGCTAGTCAAGCTTATGGGCCTATAATTCCCAGGGTTGGTTGATGGTTATAAGGACTAAAATGAAAAGAATGCAGCACATTTTCAGTAATAGTAAGCTCTGAAACACATACCCTGGGAAATTATTGCAATTAGTTCTCACAGAACAGTAACATTTAAATAATTTAAATAATGAAGGCAGTACGGGAGTATGATGCAAACTCATTTAATCCTAGTATTAAAGGTTAAAATTTGAGTGGCACAGACAAACACATTTTTGTGCAAACATTTACTTGTCCATATAAAAATGAAGTCCCTTTGTTCTTTCAGGAAAGGCATAAACTAGTCATGATCTTAACTTGTTTTACAGTTACTGAATCACCTCACTCAACTTATTTATCTGTTTACATGATATAATGAATCAACTGCAGAAGGCAAATCATTTATTTGGTCAACAGTCATTTGGTTTGCTGTCAGTTTGACATATTTTTTTCCTGTGTGTGTGTGTGTGTGTGTGTGTGTGTGTGTGTGTGTGTGTGTGTGTGTGTGTGTGTGTGTGTGTGCGTGCGTGCGTGCGTGTGTGTGCATGTGTGTGCGTGTGCGTGTGTGTGTACATGCGTGAACGCGCTAGGGGGTGAGGTGTGGTCTAGTGGCAGAAACAAAACTTCATTCACCCTCACAGCTAGCTGCTGGCTGAGGATGATTCATCATACACTGAAATATACAAGTTCTCACTTCCTGGGTGTCAAGCTTAACAGAAAGCTGTACCATTTGTTGTCTGGGCTATGGTGTGGGGCTGCTACATGGGGGCTATCATAGGATCATAGGAGGTTACTAGGCATATGGCATATAAGGTGTATGCTTGTGCTTTAAGATATCTACAAACTGCTCCTGTCTGTAAAGGGTACAGGGGACAAGCCATGAGTGAATTTGTGATTTCCTGTCCATTGGTCTAAATTGCATTTGAACAGGTTTACAGAAGAGCTCTGTTTTGCATGATTGGGTAGTCTGTTCCAGAGAAGGTGTAATCTCTGAGATACACACCTGTCCCTCCAATATGTTGTGTTTATGTCACACATCAGGCTTAGATCCTTAGATCAGGTAATTTGAGCACTGTTTGTTTTGTGAATGTGTAGCAGATCCATTAGGGCTGGATTGAAGAATGCCTTGTAGGTTATGCATAGATCACCTCTCTGTAGCCTGTAGAAGACTGAGTACAGGGACAGGGCTTTGAGAACGTCCTCATGGGACATATTATTTACATCCTGTATTCTTTTAGTAAGGGACCTCTGTAACTGCTCAAGTTGTTACAAATGCCTTGTCAGGTACATGCTGAAGGGTGTATTGTACTCAATTATTGGTTTAATGAGGGCTGAATATAGTGGCACTATCGTATCCTTAGATCTGGATGCCATGCCCTTACTTGTACGATGCTCCACATAGAAGGACTTTCTCATTACCATGGACACTTGGTGATCAAAATTCTGGTTACTGTCAACTTAGTTCTCAAGTCCCTTACCACTGGGCTTACTCTTAGGAGAAGAGGGCTATGTGGGGTTTGCACATGGCTGGCCAAGGAGTGTTGAGGTGTTGTGCCAGTTGTCACTTTTACATACTCTACCAAAGTATCCTTTTTCAAGGGGCATGGTGCAACCTAGCATAAGGTTATATAATGGTATAAGAGGGTTTGGTTTATGGCCCCTCTAAACAAGGAGAAGAAGGAACAATCACCCCTCAAAAAAACTTTTTTTGTATGTTAACCAAATAAGCCCACTAGGCATAAGCACCTCTTTGCAGGAGGAGCTCAGGATCTCAGACTCACACAGGAGGCAAATGGAAACTGAGAAAGTCAAACTAAGGACTAAAAGATGAAGCTTGTTAGCCATTTGTTGTCTTGTTTTGCTAACACTAACATACTTGTCAAACTGTTGTTGGCTACAATCTATGCGAGTTTTAAAAAGAAAAACACATTCAGGACAAACAGTGAACACCTTAAATATGCTTAGAACTTTTCTCTCCAAACAACACTTTGACAAAAAATAAAACAAAAGTATATATACAGCTAAGTGTTAAAAATATTGAGAATTTGCAAATATAAATGGGTGATATATCAAACAGCAACAAATGAAAATATTTTTAATCAATAACAATATTTAGTTTTTAATGTTTTTTTTAAATTGGTTGTAATTTATTATATCAAGTTGATCAGTGGGAACACACGTATTAAGTTTTATAGTAAAACATGTTTTGTCAAGCTGTTGCTGTTCTGACAAGGCTCAGTGACAATTTGGAGATAAAAGTGCTAAAAATATTAAAGGTGCTCACTGGATGTCCTTCCAAATATGTTTTTATTTTTATAGTTGTTCTGCTTATGTCCTCCCCACTCTGTGTTTGTTTTCTTTGGTATTAAATGTGCGTCATCTATTGATGCACATCATTAGGTTCATAGGTGTTTACTAGGCTAACAACCACAAGAGCCACTTTAAGCCTAGCCATGCATCCCAAATCTCTGACAAGTTCAGATACCCTTGATAAGTGTAAGCAGGGACTTGGGAGATGAACCATTTACAGGTTGTATGCATCCGTTGGAGACATAGGTGCCAAACCAGGGATGAATTTCCTGTTTCCCATGCAACTGTCCAAGTTGCACTTGAATTGGGTTAGGGAGGAACTCTGCTTCACATGGATGGGGAACCTGTTCCTTAGACAGGGTAGTCTCTGGGATACATACTTGTCTCTCCAGCAGGTCCTATTTATATCACAGACAATGTTTAAGTCTTTAGAATGGGTAATTCTGGTGCTGTTTGTTTTGTGGATATGGAGGAGATCCATCAGAGTGAGGTCTGAAAATGCCCTGTATGCCAGGCATAGCTCTCCCCTCAAAAGCCTGTAGGAGACAGAATACAGGGATAAGGACTTGAGGTGGTCTGCATAGGACATTTTACTTATGACCTGTATTCTTTTAGTGAGAAACCTCTGTGGGGGTTCCAATTGTTGGATATGCCTGGTTAGGTACATACCAATGGGGGCTGTGCATGGCACTAATTGAGGAAGAAGATGATACTTCCTTATGGGACACTGTTGTTCCCTTATGGAACAGTGTGCCAGACCCCAGTCTACAACTATCGCTACCATAGTCTGTTTTCACATAAAAGGGATGCAAACAAACACAGATAAATGAATAAGAGAGTCACCCGTGGCTGAAATATAGGTACCTTGATGCCATAAAGTACAGCTTTTGTGACTCTTTGGCACAGCGGGATGGAGCCCTGATTGTGACCAACACGGCTGAAGTTTCATTATCAGTCCTGGTACTGGAGGAACCAAGCAGAGACGGAGAGGAGAGAAGGGGGCATAGCCCATTTCTCCATCGGTGGGGTAGGCGGTGCATGTACTTGAGGGCACACTGGGTAGGTGTAACCTCTCTGGTGGAGACTGGCAAAACATTTTTTTCATGCTTTTAGGGCAGGAGCAGGGCTGCTTGAAGGAAACTGCCCTTGTGGAAATGAGAAGATGCCTTTCATGTTCATGGTCAGTCTATTGTATGTCTTTTTCCTGACACTCTGCCTAGTGCATGCAAGGATAGGGCTACATAAATGATGACTCCTCCTGGTCAACCCTCACTCCAGTGATGAGGAACAAATAGACGGACTGACTAAAGAGGGGTGGTAAGTGACAGATGTCAGGAGAAAAGTGAAAGAAAAAGGGCCAAAGTCATCCAAAGAATCAGTATTTTTTTAAATTTTTTTATTTGTAAGAAGGCTGGTGGAAGGGCCACAAGGACCCACTTTTGGCCATCACTTAATTTGCACTAAAACAGATAACATATAGTCAAACTAATTCTACTGGAGTTTTGGCAAAATGCATGTCAGAATGCAATGCAAGTAAAAACAGAAAAAAAAATGACAATAGTCTACCAAAAGAACTGTCAATAATGAATTAGGTTGAACTTCCCTAAGCTGGTTGGAGTTATGTAGGAGAGAGATGTGGCACAATCTCAAAGGGTTCAAATAAATAGTGATGCCTTATAAAACTTTAGAGTGAATAATGGAGAGTTGGATGGTGCAACAGCTATTTATTTCAAAGCAGTGATTTCCTACATATGTACTGCTGAATCTCATGCCTGTGAGATATTGCATCTCAGGTAATTGCAAATGATATCTGTGCACTACAAAAGGTTAAATGCATACTACATTATAATCTGATCAATGACAAAGTGTAATTTTTCCCACTTATTCTCTGTATATGTAATAATTTTTTTCAACTGTACCATGTCACTGCATGCCGAACTTTGAGCTTGGATGCAAACTCAGACCATAGTCATGGCTGATTAGAACCATCTTCCATTCCTAAGAATTCCTTTCTGTTGCTTCCTGCATTCAGCCATGCATGACTGGGTGGCCCTTCTGTTGGTACACTCCCAGGGCACGGACGTAACTCTTCAGACCTATGGCTTTATTGCTATTACTATTATTAAATGCTGTCCACTGGTTTGTAGAGTCCATCTTTCTTAGTGTATAAAGAGACTCTTACTGCTAGAAGGACAGAATTACAGCCAGGTGTAGAATGCATGGAAGAATTCCCTCACTCTCATTTTCTTATTTGCTCCCATCCCAGGGACCGTATGATGCAAAGCACCCTTTACAGTCTCTGTTCCTCCTCATAACACATTGTGCCCTTGCTTGTTTTTAAGCCAATCACAGGAACTCCTGTAAGTGAAGCTGATTCCAAGGACCTCCTGCCTGTCCGAGCTAGCTATTCTGTAAACCAAGCTCATTACTATGGACCAGTTACTTCCAGTTATTCATCTCCAATAAGAGACACAACCTCCCAGTTTCCTGACTGCAATGAAGAGACCATTTAAGACCACAAGTGTACTGTGTTCAGAAAAGAGATGCATAATGGGGATGAAACAAGAGAACCAACAGTCCAATGGCCCGATATCAAGGCCCACCTCTACCGTTTTTAATTCTGGAGGTAGAGGTAATCCATTGATTCTGAAGGGCCCACGTGTGTAGTATTGGTGATTCAAGCTTGAATAACAGCCTGGATGTTGAAAGTCTATCTAGTGAGGGAAAGGACTTAATGGCTGGTAGCATGATTTTCTGCCTGACAGAGACTATGGAGGTTTCTGTTTTCTGAGGAGCCCCTTGGAAGGTATGCACATGCAATGAAACACTTCTGGTAGATGTCTGAAGTGGGCCATGCATGGGCAAGCACCTGCATGAGCTGGCAGTTACATTGCAGTATATCTTGCATTGGCAGGGCCACTATAAGGTGGGGCATAATACAGTAAGTCTCCTCTTCCCACAGAAAGAGGACACTAAAGACCCTTAACCCAGCTGCTGCATTCCAGCTTTCCAATAAACATCCTGTGAAACCTGACAACTAAGAAAAAAATTATATGGACAGTCCTCATTCCTTAGTCCAAGTCAGTTATGGGTTACATTCATTAGCTGATACCATATCCTGTCAGTACCATCCCTTTCCCTGTTTAATGCTGTAGTCAAGCAAATTATACTGAAATTTTGGCAAAACGCATGTCAGAATGAAAGAACACCCTGCTTTCCAAGACATATATGGATATAGATATAAACTATCTATCTATATCGGTATCTATCTATATCTATATATATATATATATATATATATATATATATATATATGTGTGTGTGTGTGTGTGTGTGTGTGTGTGTGTGTGTGTGTGTGTGTGTGTGTGTGTGTGTGTGTGTGTGTGTGTGTGTGTGTGTATATATATATATATATATATATATATATATATATATATAAAACATATATATGCAATATGTATATCAATATTGAACACATACATAATCACCCACACAAACAAACAAACAAAACACACTCCATTGCCCATACGCAATACACTAAACATCTAATCCTTACTAAAACTATCATACTCAAACATTCAATACATACAAACACACATACACACATACAACAAACACAAACCTAATTGAACTTCACACTTAAATAGCTGATAGCATCTAAAATAATCACATGAAGTTACAGGCATCCTAATTAAATGCTGGCATTCATAACATAAAGTGCCAACAGACCAAAAAAAAGTTCAGAAATGCAGGACAAGAATGAATCTCAAGCATCTCTCTCTTCTCCTTTAAACTTGTAATTTACAGGGGAGGCAAGCCTCCACATACCTCAAACTTATACAGACCACCTCTGAGATCACCATATCTTGGTGAAAAAGGAATATCCCAAGAAATGGCCATCTCAGACTTGGAATATACAAGCCCATTCTTTTAGCCATTCATTCTCTGTATTTCAGGACTTGGTCATGCAAGTCCTGAATTTTCTAATGATTACTGAAGTTTATGTGATGATCTCAGCTTCTTAAAGCTTTGTGATGCAAACCAAAATACATATACCATTCAAAGAAAATATAAAAAAAAAGTCTTTTACATGGTGGCTTCAGCCCCCTACATCCCCTGAAGTGGGAGACCCTTAAATTAAATATACCAACTCCATGGTCACACAACCACAACCAAAGTGAATAGTCCAATCTACTGCTCTAGTCAATGTAAACCAACTCAACTATAGCAGCAATTGATCAATCCTGCTTTGAATTAAACATTGACTAGCCATGAAGATGACAAACATTTTTTGTTAAGTTTGAGTCTGTGGCTTTGGCACCACTCATTTGTCTGTGTAAGTCGTTTTTGTAGTACGGTGACATTGTTTTGGGTTTCAGTGACTGCACCCAGTTTGCAGTCATCAGCTAACTTGGTAAGCCACTGGCCATCTATTTTCACCTGAATGTCTGAGAAATAAATTCAAAACAGAAGTGGACTCAGCACAGATTGTCGTGGAACACCACTAGTAACAGGTCTGCTGGTTGAGGTGGAGTCCCCTACTTTGACTGTATGCATTCTGTCAATGAACCAGTTGGCTACCCATCTAATGACATATGGGTTTTTCCCCAACTTGATGAGTTTATCAATGATGCCTGAGTGGGGAATAGTGTCAAAAGCCTTGGCTAAGTCGAGATAGGCAGTATGCACTGTTTTGCCTTCATCAAAGGCTTTGGTGACATTTTCAAAGATGTCTACCAAGTTTAACTAGCATGACCCCCCCTCTAGCTAGAGTCAATCAAAAAAAGTCTCCAAAGCTGATTACAGCCTCCTGAGGATGGTATAAACAGCTTTACCGCCCCCTCTCTAGGAACTGGCACCAGTATCCAAAACTATACCAAATTACTATGCAAACATTTATATAGATACATGGAATCAGGAATACCTGACAGGACTAAATCATTGTTCGCAAAGAAGAGTAAACCTGCCTGGTGGACATCTGCAATAAATAAACTCTATATCAAAAGAAAAATATTGCTGTCCAGGATCAAGAAGAAGTAGGTGCCCAATTGGAAACAATCTCTCCTTAGCCTAAACAAGCAAATAAGAGCACTAGGAAATCCTCCAAAGCAAACTTCTAGTCCAAATTGGCCACATCTACTAGAGACGATCATAAGGCCTTCTTCACATATGTCTGTAATCTCAAAGGTAGCGCACCCAGATCTGTTCAGAACTGGTGGTCAAGAACAACACATATACAAATGCCGTAGATATAGCAAACTTGCTGCCTGATAGATTCAGTAACAATGTCACCCCTCTGCCCCCACCCCATCAGTAAATCAGGACATTCCCAGTACCTGCCCCCTTCCCCTTATATCTAGGGATCAGGTCATCACTGCTCTCTCAAAGGCAAAAGATTCAGTCTCCATGGGACCTGATAACATCCCAGGCTGCATCCTACATGAACTCAGGTAGGAGCTTGCAGCACCATTAAGTGCCCTATTCAACCACAAGCCTGAGTACCAGTTTTGTCCCAGCTGAATGGAGGACAGCCACTGTCATCCCTTTGCACAAAGTGGAGCATCCACTGATCCGGGAAATTATATACCCATCAACCTAACTAGCCCGATCTGCAAGACCATGGAACGGATTATCATGGAACTCATTAACAAGGACATTGGCAACCTCCAAACACTCTATACCACACAGTTTGGCTTTGTCAAGGGGAGATCATGTTTGTTAAATTTGGTCAACTTTTTTGAGACAGTCACTGAAGCCATGGATGAGGGGAAGACTGTGTACACTGCCTACTTTGACCTGGCCAAAGCGTTCAACACTATTCCCCACTCGGGCATAATAGATAAACTCTCTCAACTAGGCATCAATCCATATGTTACCAGATGGGTAGCCAACTGGCTCACTGATAAGAACCCACCTAGTCAAAATAGGGGAAGCCACCTCAAGCAGTAGACCTGTATCAAGTGGCGTACCCCAGGGTTCGGTCTTGGGGCCTCTGTTATTTGTGATATACTTTTCTGAGGTACAGACCAAAACCAGTGGGCTATGACTAACCAAGTTTGCAGATGACTGCCAGTTCAGAGCTGTGATCAATTCCCCTAGTGATGTGGATGTCCTCCAAGAGGATCTTAACCAAACAAATGACTGGTGCCAAAAACATGGCCTCCAGCAGAAAACAAAAAAAAGCAGCATCATCCCCTTTGGGGAGAGAGATGTTCCCACAAATTATCACATTAAACAATGTTCTAAGCATTCAAGCAGTTGTGAGGGATTTGGGTGCCCAGATAGCAGCCTGACTTTTGACCACCATGTTGCTTCCATTGTATGGAAAGCTTTCTACATGGCCCACCTCATAAGTAAGGGCATCTCATCCAGGAACAAGGAGGTCATAACATCCCTGTATTCTTCCCTTATAAGGCCCATTATTGAGTACATTGCCCCATTTGGTATGTACCTCGCAAAGCACATGCAGCAGCTGGAGAAACCACAGAGGTTCCTTACCAGGAGAATCCAGGGCCACAAAAATCTACCATACACAAATAGGCTAAAAGCCCTATCCCTCTACTCTGTTTCATACAAACTCCTCAGAGGTGACCTCTGTCTGGCATACAAGGCATCTCGGACCCCTCCTTGATGGGACTGCTGCATATCCACAAGTCAAGCTATACTCGAGTAACCCACACACACGGCCTCAATCTGGTCTGTGACATCAATAGGACTTGCTTGCAGGACAGATTTGTGTCCCAGAGACTCCCCCATCTATGGAATATACTTCCTCTCCACATCAAGCAAAGTACCCCTTTACCCCCTTTTTAAGGGCAATCTGGATAAGTGGGTGGGAAATAGAAAATACATCCCTGGAATTCTCCTGTGTCCCTGCTGGGCAGGGATATCTGGTGCTGATTTGTTCATGCATGGGCTAAACTATTGGCTAGGCTTATAAGGGCATCAGGGCTAGTAGCCTAGTAACTTCCTATGATCCTACGATCCTATGATCTGCCTTTAACTAAACCAAATTGGGTTGGTTCAAGAGTTTGAAGGTCTATAAGAAATATGAAACTACACAATTTAGATAATGGCCTTATGGAAACAACTCAAACGTTGAAAGATGATTTTCTTGGTAGAGGCTATTCTAAATCAGAAGTAGATGCTTGTGCCAACGAAGCACTAAATGAAAGAAGAACGAAGGACCAACCCTATTTTTCTGAACAAGTAGTAGACCAGCGGTTAAGAGAAAATGTTAATGAAGTTAAACTTCGCTTCCCTATTTCTTTCACTAGTGATATAAATGTGTTCTGTGATATTTTTAAAAAGAATTGGAATATCCTAACTGCAACTAAAGAATTAGATAGTGTAACAGACTCTGTACCACATTTCTCCTTTATTAATAAAAGATCTTTGCAAAGACAGTTATGTTATAAACCACTTAGTTCTAGACATGAAGTTCTTTCACAGAGAAAAGGGACATATCCATGTAGGAGATGTACAGCCTGTAGATACATCTTTTCAGGCACCACTTTTATTCATCCTGTGAAAAAAATTAAAATAGATGCATCTTCTTATGCGGATTGTAGAACTAAGAACGTTGTATATTTTAGCTTTTGTCAAATATGTAAAGCTTACTATATAGGTAAAACCAATAGGATGCTAAAAGAACGTGTACTAGAACATATGAGAGATATTGTCAATAGAAAAGAAACTAATGCCCTAGCTAAACATATTGAAAGAGAAGGTATATATCATGTTTTTTTAAGTTTTTAGTGCAGAAGTAGTTAATGAACGACCAAGAGTGGGAGATTTGATAGAATTAGAACAGAAATGGATAATCAAATTAAATGCAGATAAACCCCCAGGCATTAACGATGCAGTGTCAAACCTTTTCTTAAAGCACGAGCATTGAAGCACTGAACGTTTTTTAACAATTGTTTATACGTTTTACATTGATATGCCCTTATTTTAATTGGATGTATTTAATTGTTCTTAATGCGTTGATAGCTAATGCTTATAAATTATGCATTGCAGTTGTGTCATTTTATAACAGTCTGAAGAAGCGATCTGGGTAGATCGTGAAAGCGCTCACTTTTTGTTTTTTATTTATTAAAGTGTTATATTCTGCTGTGGAACTCTGCAACTTCTTTTTCTTTAGTATTTGTGCTTATGTTGTTGCTTGTGCTTACTCAGTGCTTGGTCTATTTTTGTTTTCTATCCTTGTTGATTAGGTCCATGATGATTCTTTCCATGGCCTTACAGATAACGCTGGTTAGGCTTATGGGTCTATAATTCCTGGGGTCGGTTGAGGGACCCTCTTTGTGGAAAGGGATTACAGCTGCAGTTTTCTATTTGGGTGGGGCAAACCAGTACTTTAGACCGTGGTTGAAGAGAGTACCCAGTGGTTCCACCAGCTCCTGTTGTAGACTGTTTAGTAAGCAGCCTGGGATGTTGTCTGGTCCCATAGAGCCTGGATTTTTGGCCTTGGAGAGGGCAGTTATGACCTGCTCATTGAAGATACTAGTTAAAGGACTGGTGATGAGTATATTTTGGGGTATGATTGGTGGAGACAGTGGAGTGAAGTTTTCACTGAACCTGTTTGCTAGCAGGTTGGCAATTTTCACAGTGGTACAGTGGTAGCATTGTTGCCTCACAGCAAGAGGTTCTCCCATTCGATTCTCAGCTGGAGTGCAGGGAGTGCCTTCTGTGTGGAGTCTGCATGTCCTCCCCGTGGTTGGGTGGACATTCGAAAGACATGCATACATGGGCGTGCCTTCATTGAAGATTGAACGTCGAGCTAGCACCTTGGCATTTGTGAAAATCTACTGCCAATCATTAGCGGACTGGAGTTCCGCTGTGGCGACCCCTAACTGGGAAAAGCCGAAAGACAACAACAACATATGAGTGGTACCATCCACTACTAGTTCAGAGTAAATCTGAGCCTTCCCTTTAAGATTTCGAATGTAGTTATAGAATGCCTTGTGATTCTCCTTAGCCAGGGATGCTAATTTGGTTTTGTAGTTAGCTTTGGAGGACTTAATAATATGTCTAATTTGCTTATTCAAGCTGTGGATGGTGTCTTTCCTCTGCTGAGACCTTTCCTTCTTGTTCTTAGTCAGCAGTTTCTTTTTCTTGTTGTATAACCTATTTATGTGGGTCTATATTAAATCATCGAACACTTAGAAAAGCGAACGATGATTTATCGGGTCTATATTAGATGAGTGACCGTTCCGATGTTCGAATCATATATGGTCGACATTATATGATTGAAAAGTAGGAAAGGTCGAAGGTGAAAGTCAATGGCTTTTCACAAGCAGAATGGGAAATTTTCCCTTTCTGCACTGAAGTGCGCTCTCGGAGTTGGTATATTTAAGTAGGGGGGGGTGTGGGGGTGCCCCCCCTGCTCAGAGTGGTAAGGTAAGTTTTTTTTTAAATTTTATTATATAGTCGATGTTTCGAACTTAGCTCATATGAGTTCGCTCATGTGAGGTTCGAAGTTTTGAAACTTCGACTATATAGTATAGACCTAATTTATTGACCCCATGTAAGCGAAAGCTTACAAACTCGAATGCTTAGAACAGCAATTTTTTTCCAAGGGAAAAAAAATCTCTATTCCAAAAAAAAAAAAAAAAAACATATAAAGTGGGGGACTTTGCCCGCCACCCCCCCCCCCAACGTGGGGAGCCCTACTTAAATATACCAACACCAAGATTGCACTACAGTGATGAAAACAGCAAAGTAACAGATGCAGACAAGCGATTTCTTTCCCAGGGAAAGAATTTGCTTATATGCCGCTTTGTCATTTTGCCTTTTCGTCTTTTCAAGTTCGACCAAGATGCATTCGAAAGAATGTGTCTTCAGTCATCTAATAGGAACCCTATTTATGCTGGATGTCCACCTGGGTGGTTTGTTTTTTTGTGAGGATCCTGACTTAATCTGTTCAGGTACAGCTGAGACTAGACACTTCTATGGGTGTTTATACAAATCATTCGTGTACTCCTCAGTATGGGAGACACTGCTATCATTGGTTAGTGAGGGTTTGAAACTATTTATGCCATTGTGTAGGAGGCTATAGTTTGCTTTGGAGAAAATCTTTAAACGTTTTGCTGTGGGTGGGGTCAGTTTTCCTTGCTCTACTTCAAACCAAACAGATTTGTGATCTGACCTTACCTGGGAGGTCCCCACAGATGGGGTGATGCAGCAATCTCCCATGGATATTTGAGCCCTTTGTGGGGGTGCCAACTAAATGTTCCAGAGCATTTGTGTTAACAAAGTCCAGGAACTTTAAGGTAAGTGTGTTAGTGCTCATATATGTTGCCCAGTCGATAGTTAAAGTCACCCATGACTAGGATGTTTGGCTGTATTGTGAGTGACTCATGTAGGTCCAGGTAGGCAGTGTGGTTTACCTGGTTCATGGTGGGGGACCTATAGCTAACAGTGATGTGGATGGAGTCTTTCTTACAATTAGCTAGACTTGAAGTAGCTCTAGGGAGTTGTAGAACTCTTGAGGTGTATTTGCCTTTGATGAAAATGGATACACCTTGCCCCTTTGGTTCTTTCATGTTCTATTTGTGGTCTGAATGTGTGGAAGACATTGTAGCCTTGTATGACCAGGGTACACTGCGGCCTTGAACCATGTCTCTGATGTCTTCCAAAGTAAGGAGTGCTTCCATTGAGTGTAGTTTCTGATTTAGGCTCATAGCATTAAGCAGCATAACCTTGAGTTTGTATCTTTAAGATGCTTTTACATTGGGAATTTTGTTCTTATGACATTGCCTAAAATAGGCACTATGAGTGAGGCAAGTACCTTAGTAACTGAAAGCCAAGAGGTGACAAGTGAAGATCATTCCTAGCAAAGCAGTGTGGTCTTGGACCATGTCATCCCAGGCTGACAGATACTGGATCCCTGGACTGACACCAGAAGCTAAGCCAATTGTTAAAGTTAATCATTTTTTGTTTGTAGTGAGGCATCATCCTGGATGAAGGTAGAATGCTGCTTAGGGCTAGGGACATACCTGCCTGGGACACATAATCAGTGAGCTCAGTCATGTCGCTTGAGACACTTGACTGTGTGTGTGATTTGGTGGATCCTGGCACCCAACAGGCAGCTGACTGTGACCTTCTCCTTGTCCGTCCTGGAGAATGGGATATCTTTGTGTCTCACTATGGAGTCACCTATGACCAAGGCATTTGGTTTTGAGGTATTTTGCCTTAGGGGCTTGGTGGGTGAGACAGTGATGTGTGTGTTTATATGTGTAGTGGATGTTGTTGAGACTGCATTGTATATGAAAGGTTCTTGTTTGGGAAGTCTGTGTTCTTTTGGTATACTTCTAGTGAGTACCTCTGAGTATGTGGGTTTATGTGTTTTGTTGCTGGTTTGTGGAAGATGTGAAGTGTGTATGCTGACAACCTGTTTGGTATTTGATTTGCTCTTTTGTGAGAGAGACAGCATAGATTTCAGATTTATAGTATAGATACATCTCTCACATATTGTATTAGTATGTTTTAAGAGTAATGGGTTGTCAGTATACATGAGGCAGTAGCGACATTGTCTCAGGATGCCCATGTCCATTAGGATGGCTGGAGAAAAGGTGGGAAACTGTCATTCATTATGTCAGCTTTGTTCTGTAGTATGTAGTGGGGAGAGGGCTGGATGGAACTGGTTCTACTGAGGGACTAGTAGAATCAACTAAACTATGGTGGTTTGGGAGTAGGTGCCTGCGTCAACACCCTAAATAAATGCGCAGCTGAGTTGCTCTCCTGGCAACAGTGCACAGCTGTGTAGCACACAGAGAAACAGGGAAGCCTAGGATGGGTCACAAGAAGGTATCTAGGGAAAATTGACTTTCTAAGTCTTTGTGTGTATAACAGAGAGTACTAACCCCCGTTGCATGATGCGCAGCTTAGTTAAACAATTTTCAAACAAGCTAGCCAACGGAAATGCTCAATACTGAGCCTTATTCCAACAATCCCTAACTCTGATGGGTCCTAGGCTACACGCTTCTGCCACAAGATTGCAGGGGGCCCTCTTAATGTAATATATATATATATATATATATATATATATATATATATATATATATATATATATAATAGGGTTCCCTAGCTTTGGTCAGTTTGAGCTTAAATAGACCTCTATATTGAAGGCACACTTTGGACAGCAATGCAGATAGTTGACAGATGTGGGAGAATGAACAACCACAGGGGTTGGGGAATATGTTCTTTTCCCAGGAATTGCAATCTTGGAGGTAGTTAGCATGTAGAATTAGCAGAGTGTGTGGTGAGTTTTCATTTTTTTGCCTCAGTGCATGTGCAGTTGTGTGTCGACATTCATGCTGTTGACATTTTGTGGTTGACTTATTGCAACTGAGTACACCAACATAAATATATATATATATATATATATATATAATATATATATATATATATATATATATATATATATATATATATATATATAATATAAAATTATAAATATTAAAAATTCTAAAATAAGAGACAGTGATTGTAGGTCTGTACTGTAGCTGTAGATTGTAAAGTTTATTTGTGTGTAGCAGGTATGGGTCATAACCATTGGCATACATTCTTAAAGCTAGTCACTCCTTGCACATTATTTGGTAGTCAGTGGTATAGCTCATGAGACTGCAGACCCTGGCCATCACATACAGATCGGTGCCAGCGGTGTGGAAGTTAAGGTCAGTACCCTGCACCTTACAACATGCTTGGGATCCCCTCTGCACTATGCATAATCCACTCTTCCCTAGTGAAAGGGGACATATTATTAAACGCGTAACCATTCATCAGCAGCTGGAGCTCCAGGATAACTATGGTCACTTGTGTTATATATGGACCCTTTACTGCTGCACTGACTGGCAGATTTATTTCTTTCTCTGCTTTTATGAAACTGCAGTACTATACTGGATGTATATTTCTTCTTGAAGCTTTGCAAAATTGAAACCCAGGTTTTGGAATCGTCAAGCAGATCAGTGAATTTAGTGTTTCACAGTGGAGCACCCACCAGGAATGAACTTACTGAAGCCTTACATAAATCAGACTTGAGAACTTACAGGCAGATTGCATGTATTGATTGTAGTGCATAGGCAAGGCAAAACCATACCTTACAAAGATTGTTTATGCAAGCAGCAGGCTAAATGTGACTGCTTAAAGTTTTAAGGGCTACTTATTACCTTCTAGAGAGGCAGAATTGAGAAGTACATATAATCACACAGAATGCTTTACAAGTAATAGGTAACCTACCACATTAATAGGCCACCTTCAAATAAATGCAGAAGATGTAAAACTCACACATTATTTGCTGAGATGCATAGTTAGTTGAAATACAGCTGTATACATTTTCCCACTTGTGAAGATCAACACATTTGAGTTGCAAAAGTTGTACATTTATCATAAAGCATTTTTTGTTTTGTTTTTAGTGAGCGGGATTCACCCCATTGCACAGTATAATTAGCTCTGCGGTTGCTGAACCATGATGGAAAGGTGAGTTATAGCATGAAGTTTAACCTCACTTGAACAGATCATTTTTGTACAAGAGGCAGTGTATAGCTGGAACAATTACTTGCAGCTTCACAAGATTTGATGTTCTTGTTCATTTCCTGGCTGGGACACTTCCTGTGGTGCACTCTAAGAGTCCTGTTTGTGTCTGTGTGGGTTTCACCAGGAGTTCTGGTTTATTCCCCTGTCTAAATCTTTACAGTACATGAATGGAGACAATCAAATTATCTCTAGGTGTGTGAATGTGCCTTTTTCCTGTAATGGATCAGTGTGCCATCCATAACTGTTTCTTACCCTACAACTTTTGTTTGTCAGGATAGGCTACTGATAAACTGCATAAAATGGATGTATTGAAAATGAATGAAAGAAGGAATGTGCATTTTACACAGCAGATAAAATCCTTGTTGTGGTATCCATCAAAATATTGCTTTTCTCACTGTAAATACCTTCTGTTCACCATATTCTACATGTAAAAGACAATCTGAATGAGATATCTTACTTTAAATAGTAATTATTATTTATCTTAAAATAATGTGTGTAAAATAAATATTTGTGCAAAGAAACACAACATAAATATGGCAAAGGTATATGCTTATTCCATTACATGCCAATGATATGAAAAGGGAACTGAAACGTTTATAAGCAAAGAAAAATACATAAACAAGTAAAGAAAATGTTAACTATTTTGTTTTAAAATTACTATAACTAGTACATGTTTGAGTACAAATATTGTGATAAAGAAAAAGAACAATATGATGAGTAACTTGTTGCATCTTTCTGACATACAAATTAAACGTGGATCTCTCTCTCTGTCTCTTTCTGTCTGTCTCTCTCTCTCTCTCTCTCTCTCAAACCTCGTAGCACACATACATATATACAATAAGCATGGAATGTGGAACTCCTGAGAACAGGGGAAATAAGAGCTGCATTGAGTAGAGTCTATTAAAACTGAATCACCCCTAAGCAGAGTTACAATAATCCAAAACCCCTGGCCTCTACAGTCTTAAAGGAAAGACTGCAAGAATACCTGTCCTAGGTGGTAATACAGTCTGATTTTGACAGGCTATTGAATACATACTTGTATATCAATTAAGGAATGGTCCAAGCAAAATAGGGCAAGTGTCACATCAGGAAATGTGACACTAAAATTAGGACTTTAGCCACCAAAGAAGGAAAATAGTTTGTGTCCATTCTAGCAGATGTCTCAAAACAGCTGAGTTGTAGTTGCTTTGCATTCCCTCTCCCTCTCTCTATTTCTCTCTCTCTCTCCAATGTTGCATGGAAGACTGAAATAACTCATCATGGGTTACTGTGTGACAGTTAACAACTTCATGCTGTTTGAAAAGTGAGGTTCGAAGCAAAGTAGAGTGCCTTTCGCATTGAAGAATTAATATTATCATGCCATTTCATGCAACAGGATTTTTTTTGGGTAACCATTTGAAATGTCAGGACCTACTTCAGTGAATCTCAAAATATAGAGTCCGAATGGGCAGAAAAATGGACTTGCATATATCAAGTCCAAGATTACCTTTTCTCAGTATATTCCATTTTCTCTGATGGATGGGAGTTTTGGAGTTGAAATATATAAGTTTAGGGTCTGTGGGGTGATGTTCAATATCCACACTTCTGCATTTTCAGTCCTTTTTTCAGTGTGTCAGCACTCTGTGTTGCAAGTGAAGATATTTCAATTGGGAGACGATTGCTTGTAATTGTCTGACAAGCAGCTTTTCTAGATTCATAACATGTTAACTGCATGACTTATGTTTGAAGAGTGTTTGTGGTAATGATATGATTTTTCTGACCAACTGTAAGACAGAGGTACAATGGTATGTCTCTGAAGGTCAGGCTTGTCAATGCTGTTTCATCCATATAGACAACTATACATTGATAAGAGGAAAATTGTGTAATCTTTCTTTTTAATAAGTGTGTTTCTCTATACAATAAATAAATATAAATAAATCAACTATGAATAATGTACACAAAACATGAACATCTATTGTGTTTTATGCATAAAAGATTTCATATTTGGCATTTTGTTTTAAAGATTCCGTGCAAATATCCACAATAAGAGAGATAGTTAAAATGCAAATATTTTGGTATTTCATCCCCTGGCAGTAACAAACTGATTGTATGATTAATGTCATCATGGACTGACTTGCTTGCCAGTACCATGAACTCTTGATGGTATCCATTATGACAATAGGAAGTACTGCCAGCCATGCCAGGAGAAGTAGGGCAGCAGATGTATGACTTATGCTAGCACAGCTAGCAGGAATTTTGTAAATAATTATATGCCATTTGTATATCAAACTGATTTGTACATATGCTTGTGCTGAAAATGTATTTGTGAGGTTTGCTTGTGTTAAAAATATATAAACAGTGCACCCCGCTGGAATGAAAAGAACTGTACATGTATTATTGTAACTGAATTAAATGTATATTTAAATGAGGATACTGAGACAGCAGACATTAACCAGCTAGCTTGCTTTAAGAAAAATAAGGGAAGTATAAATGAGCTGTTAAACCATTAAAACAGTACCCCACATTGCAGAATAGGACCAGAGATGGTGGATCTGGAAGAAGCCTTTGATCATTAGCTCAGTAAAAAGAGAAGCCCAAGCACTGCCATAAACATTTAGATGTATATTCTATCCATCTATGCTAAATTCCTGTCTCAGCTTCAAATGGGTATACTGTGAAAACCTAGAGTCAGGTGACCGGATGAGGTCATTCTGCAAGCCATCTTGGATATTATATTTTACAGGGAGTAATCTCTGAGTATAGAGTATTCTGTTTTGTGGAACCTGACTAGAAAGACTGCTGACATATTTCATTGTGCCTTGCTCTATCACATAAATTATTAGGGAATGGTAATTCTGCAAGATTCAGTCAGGAATATAGTGAAGCTTAGTTTAGAGATTGTTTTCCTTTATTTGTATGAGTCTGTCCATCAAAGTTGGCAGAGGGGGTAATCTGTGCCAGCCTTTCTCAGGTGTGTGTGTGTGTGTGTGTGTGTGTGTGTGTGTGTGTGTGTGTGTGTGTGTGTGTGTGTAAATTAAATCTCAAAGAGTGTGTGTCAGCTACTTGGGGCAGGAACATGAAGTACTGGTTTTACAGTGCCAGTGGGAAGCCTTATTGGGGACTTGAGGAGAGACAGATAGAGACACCCATACCCCGTTCTGAGTGTGTGCCCTGTGTGCTCTTAAGTGTAATTAAGCTTGATGCAGAGAGGTCTGCATCTGGAAATACTGAGTGTATCCATTTGTATTCCAAGTGCATGTCCCTCTCCAGTGTCAGTGGTGAAGATTCAGGCTCCTTGATTACTGGCCCAGCGTCACATGCTGGTGAACAGTGGTGGGATATTAATTGAACTCCTGTAGCCTATAAGCAGTTGTTACTAAAAATATGTACTCTCAAGCAGCCACAAAGTAGACATTCAGAGTTTCATATCACAATAGTTTTATTTATTTACTTTTTGTTAGCTTAGTTAGTCAGGGAGAGCAGGCAAGGATGTCAGCAGAGGATTATGAAAAGCTGACAAGGAACCAGTTGGCTGAGATGTGCCAAGTCAAAGGACTGGTGCATGGCAACCTGACTAAAGGGCAAATGACTGCAGCCTTAATCACAGTTGCAACACAGAGACTAGCGACCATGAAGACAACCAGTCTGGCATTGGGGATGTACAGCTCTCAGAAACTGAGCAATTCAACTTTTCCTCAGAGAACTTAATCCATCCTGAGTTAAAGAGACTTGAACTGGAGCAATAAAGGTCGATACATTTCTTTCACAATTTACAGAGGGTGATAATTTTAATAGTTTTATTCATATATTTGAAATGGTATGTAAAAAGTATAATATTGACCAAGGGCTCTGAGTACAGTTCCTGACTCCCTTACTCCACGGTAAAGCTGTTACTGCTGTTTCTAAATTGCCTGATACTGATTGTGTAAACTATGCTACAGTTAAAAAAATGTTTATTGGAATATTTTAAGTTAACACCTGAAGCTTGCCGAAAAATCTTTTGTGAGCATAGACGCAAGACAGATGAAAGTGTGTGATTATATTGTTGGATGAAGCACTTATTTTCATAGGTGGGTGAGTGGGTGTCAGGTCACCGCTTTATAAGGGCTGGCAGACCTTTTGATGAGGGCACAAGCCCTTAGCACTTTGTCTGAGGACATGAGGATCTGGTTGGCAGACAGGGAGTAGAGCTCTGCAGATGAGCTGGAGAAAAAGGGGATCTCTACTTAGTAAGCAAGGCATCACTCCACAGGAAAAGGATACCCAGTCCTGCAAATGTATATAAGGGAACCCATGATGGACAGCATAACCCCCCCCCCCAACAGAGTCCACCAGTCACAGGGGAAGCCACTACTTCAGGTACATGGCCAGGATCAAGGGTTAAATGTTTTAAATGTAACTAGTAGGTCCATGTAGCATTTAGAAGTCCACAGAGGCAAGGTGGGGAAAAAAGGTGATGGATCCAGCAAGTGGAATAATGGGATGCCAGCAGTAAGTTGTCTGGAGACAACAGGGGTACCAAACTACCACCAGAATTTGTATTTTATCTTGGTGGATGGAAAACAGGCTACTGCTAAGAGAGATACAGCCTCTGACATAACCACTGTGAAGCCTGCAGTGGTTAAAGATGAGCAGTACTTGCTCAGGCAGTCCACTCCATTCAGAGCTTTAGGAGGGATCCCATTCCAAATGCATTTGGCCAGGGTTCACCTTGACTGGGAGGGTGAAAAAGGAAGCAAGCAAGTAGGTGTGTTTGAGGATAGCACTACATATGTCTTGATAGGGAATGATTTTGATAATGCAGTACCTTGTGTGCATGCAGTGTCATGCAGTCAGGCTTGGAGACAGGCATATGGGTCTGGTAGCCTGGGGGAGACCCAGACAGACCACATCCCTGAAGCCAGGACTGGTGATGTGGCTAATTCAGGGAGGGAGCTACCCTGTAGCAGTGAGCCTGAAGATGAGTCATGGCTGCTGGAAGGTACTGATGTTTCCTTGGACAGGGTGACTGCAAGGGCAGAGGTGAGTGGTAATACCCAGGTTGACACTGAGGCATGACTGTGAGAAGATACCAGACTTCCTATGGAAAGAAAGCAGGGAAAAGTCAAAGATAGAGTTGCTCAGCTCTCAGACCTGACATTACAAGACTTGAGGGCGGTAGCTATCGAGGCATCTGATTCTCAAACAAAAGGGGAGTCTGTATACTGTAACAAAGAGTTACTGTTAGAGAGTGGACCTCTGAGGGGGGGGGCTAGAAAGTGAGGTAGTGCAGCAGTTGGTACCTACCTACCGTCTGGCATTTCTGGCCATAGCCTATGACATTCCCTTTGCAGGTCATATGGGCATAAAGTGTACCAAGAGATTATCATGCAAAATGTTTATTGGCCTGGGATTACCAGGGATGTGACAGGGTACTGCAGGACCTGTGAGCAGTGCCAAAAAGTAGACAAGGCAGGAGATAAAGGTCATGCTATTTTGATGTCTTTGCCTGTGATTGAGGAGCCATTTTAGAGGGTAGGTATGGATATTGTGGGACCTCTGAGTACTCCAAGTTCCACAGAGAAGAAGTATATCCTAGTGGTAGTAGATTATGCCACTAGATACCTGATGCAGTAGCTATATCCTCCATTGAGGCAGAGAAGGTGGCAAATGTTTTGCTAGAGATTTTCAGCAGGGTAGGTTTCCCAAGAGAAATACTGACTGGCAGAGGTGCCAATTTCATGTCAGCCTGCTGGCTTGTCTGTGGGAGTGCTGTGGGGTGAAGCACCTAAAGACAACCCCTACCATCCCCAGGCTAATGGTCTTGTGGAGAGGTTAAACTCTACACTAAAGACCATGCTATGGACATTTGCAGACCAGTTTAAGAGAGAGTGGAACAAATATTTGCCCCATCTGTTGTTTGCTTATAGACAGGTGCCCCAGGAATACACAGGTTTTTCACCCTTTGAGTTGCTGTATGGGCATAGGGTGAGGGGACCTTTAGATTTGATTCATGGTGAGTGGGAGGATGAGTGTGAATCCCACAAGGAGTCTGTTGTGGCATATGTCCTAAACCTCAGGACAAGGCTTAGGGAGCTCATGGACTTGGCCCAGGAGAACCTGGCAGGAGCCCAACAGCAGAAAAATGTCTAATATGACAAGAATGCTTGAGCCAGAGAGTATGCTGTGGAATAGCAGGTGATGGTGCTAATTTTTGTCAGACACAATATGCTGCAGGCAGCTTGGGAGGGACCCGTCAAAGTGGTAAGGAAGGTCAGTGATGTTAACTACATGGTAGAACTGCTAGGCACAAATTGTATCATGATAACATGATGATGTCTTACCAGGCTGTGGAGTGGTGATTCATCATTGTGACAAAGCAGAAATTCCCTAAGACTCCAAGAGCAGAATAAGTTTTTTCGTACATTTATTTCATTGAATTGCACTTCTTAAAGCTGAAATCTTGGAAAGTCAGAGGATGCCTGAGCAGTGGAGAAAAAGTGTTTTGGTACCTATTTTTAAGAATAAGGGTGATGTACAGAGCTGTAGTAACTAGAGAGGGATAAAACTGATCAGTCACAGCTTGAAGTTATGGGAAAGAGTAGTGGAAGCTAGGTTAAGAAGGGAGGTGATGATTAGTGATCAGCAGTATGGTTTCATGCTGGGAAAGAGCACTACAGATGTGATGTTTGCTCTGAGAGTGTTGATGGAGAAATATAGAGAATGTCAGAAGGAGTTGCATTGTATCTTTGTGGAATTGGAGAAAGCTTATGATAGGGTGCCTAGAGAGGAGTTGTGGTATTGTATGAGGAAGTCAGGAGTGGCAGAGAAGTATGTAAGATTCGTACAGGATATGTACGAGGGCAGTGTGACAGTGGTGAAGTCTGTCATGGGAGTGACAAATGTGTTTAGGGTGGAGGTGGGATTACATCAAGGATCAGCTCTGAGCCCTTTCTTATTTGCAATGGTGATGGACAGGTTGACAGACGAGATCAGACAGGAAGCCCCATGAACTATGATGTTTGCAGATGACATTGTGATCTATAGTGAGAGTAGGGACCAGGTTGAGAAGATCCTGGAGAGGTGGAGATATGCTCTAGAGAGGAGAGGAATGAAGGTCAGCAGGACTAAGACAGAATATGTGTGTGTGAATGAGAGGGAGGATAGAGAAATTGTGAGGATGCAGGGAGTACAGTTGGTGAAGGTGGATGAGTTTGAGTACTTGGGATCAACAGTTCAGAGTAATAGTGAGTGTGAAAGAGAGTTGAAGAAGAGAGTACAGGCAGGGTGGAATAAGTGCAGAAGAGTGTCAGGAGTGAATTGTGACAGACGGGTACCAGTAAGAGTGAAAGGGAAGGTCTACAAGAGGGTAGTGAGACCAGCTATGTTGCATGGGTTGGAAATGGTGGCACTGACAAAAAGGCAGGAGTCAAAGCTGCAAGTGGCAGAGTTAAAGATGTTGAAATTTTCACTGGGTGTGACAAGGATAGACAGGATTAGGAATCAGTATATTAGAGGGTCAGCTCAGGTTGGACGGTTTGGAGACAAAGTCAGAGAGGTGATATTGCGTTGGTTTGGACATATGCTGAGGAGGGATGCTGGGTATATTGGGAAAAGTATGCTAAGGATGGAGCTGCCAGGTAAGAGGAAAAGAAGAAGGCCTAAGGTAAGGTTTAAGGATGTGGTAAGTGAGGACATGCAGGTGGTTGGTGTGACAGAGCAATATGCAGAGGACAGGAAGAAATGGAAACAGATGATCCGCTGTGGTGACCCCTAACGGGAACAGCCGAAAGAGAAGAAGAAGGCACTTCTTAACGCTTATAATTGTGCTATACAGCTAATCTACTACATTTTGCACTGTTATAAAGCTTTTTTATTGTTTCGCTGCATTTGTGTACTGTTTTATATTGTTTTAACTGCATTTTTCATTGCTAGATAGTGTTTCATTACTGTAATTGCATTTTTATTGAATTACTTAACTCTAAACTGCTTTTTCATACTGAGAGTTGTATTTTCTGTTTGTGAGTAGCTAGTGGCTGCAGTATTTCTTCCTACCCTACCTCCTTGTTGGTGTCTTGTTGTTATACTTGGTGGCTTTGCAGTTGCCCGCCCCTACTGTAAATTTGATCTGGGATACTCCTCCCAGTCTAGTGTCATTAGCTCATTCTACCTAATGCAGAGAGAACATTTGAGAAGGCCAACCCACTTAGTTTCTTAACCTTGAATTATATTCTGTTCCTCCTTTCTCCCTTTCCACTTTATTAAAAAAAAACTTTGCTAGAATCTACCATTGGTAGAATCTCCTTGTGTTCTAACTGAGTGTGTTTCTCAAACAATCTGGAAATATAGCGCTGATAAGTATATTTTTTGGTACTTTTAAACTGTTCAGAGTTCTGCACTGTCTTAATTTTTGCATGACTGAATTATTTATATATTTGCTGGCATTGTGTTCTGCTACTCTAAGTACCTCCATTTTTTCATAATTTACTGCTTTCTGCATATGTTTTTAGTCTGTTTTTAATTTAATTGCATTTATTTAAATGGAATTTGCTTTAATATTGCTACACACTCAAGTGTGCTAACTTGCACTGCATTTGAATTTTTTACTGCTGTTTTAGCTGCTTTTCTGTAAAAAAAGTCTAAGCTTGTTTCACACCTTTTCTGAAACTAGTCTAGTCCAGATACAGATTTCATGTATCCAGGACTATTTGTAATCTTCTGAGCCCCCCCAAGGCTTTCTGTGTTGGAGGGAAACCTTCTAGCTTATCAGTGGGAGTGGTAAGCACTAGGTAGCTTATCTACCACAAGAGGAATGGTTTCTGGCCCAGAAATTGTAGTTTATTGACCGTTTGGGCAGTTTTTCAATCACCTTCAACTTTCTGGTTTAAAAGCCTGTGTTTGCACTTGTTTCCCACCTTTCCTGTAGCTAGTCTAGTCCTGATACAGATTTCCTGTATCCAGGACTGTTTGTAAGCTTCTGAGCCCCTCAAGCCTTTCTGTGTTGGAGGGAAGCCTTTTAGCTTATCAGTGGGAGTGGTAAGCACTAGGTAGCCTATCTACCACAAGAGGAGAGGTTTCTGGCCCAGAAATTGTAGATTATTGAACATATGGGCAGTTTTTCCATCCCTTTCAACTTTCTGGTTTAAAAGCCCCCATTTGTGTGGGTTTGTGCTTGTTTAATCACTGCTCAGCGGTTCCAAACTGAGGTAAAGTATTACTGGTTCCAGAAAGTCTGCTCTTCACTTTTTCCCTTAGATCTTGCTAGTTCTTTCTCTCTTGCACTTCAAATAGCCTAATTGCTTTGCACTTCAACAGGTTTTTGTAGCAATTATTATAGCACACCTAAGAGCCATCAGCACTAGTCATTCTTCATGGAAATAGGTCCTGTACTTAGGAGTTACAACCACCCCTCCTGGCATGATTAAACGGCAATTCCCTGTGCTTCCTCCTGTTAACCTGGTGAACTTGGGCATTCTGAGGCAGTGTAGCAACTGCCTCATGTACACAGACAACCCTCTCCTCTTACCTCCCAACACTCAGAGTTGTGAGAGATGCACTTATATCACCAAACTGGAAGCTATGCACTCTCCAGCCAAGACCGGACTAACTGGTCAAGAGAAGAAGGTCAACACCTGCACCACACCACATGGAACACATAGCCCTCCAGAACACCCACTATCACAGCTCTCACATAAAGACACAAACCACACACCCACCTTCATGGAGGCACTCAATAGAAATTTACCCAAACAGCAGAGACCTCCAAGACAGAAACGCACTTGACCACCACAAAATAGCACAAACCACAGGACACATAGCTCACCTCTACAGTGTGTCCCTCTACCTAAACCCCTAAGGCTAAACACCCTGCCCAATACAATAATCATAGGTGATTCAATAGTGAGGCACACAGATGTCCCACTCACTAGATTGAATAAGGAGAAGGTAACAGTCAGTTGTCTATCAAGTGCCAGAATCCAACACATAACACATGCACTCAGGTCACTCCACAACAAGTACAAGTATGACTCTGTCATTGTCCATGTGGGTATGAATGACCTGAGATGCACCTCCCTGGACTACATGAAAAGAGACATGGTGGAGCTCTCAGATTATGTGGTCCAGGCAGGTATGACACTAGCCCTGTGCAGTATTCTACCATCACCCAGAATGATACCAGAATACAAACAAAAAATGATTGACTTCAACAACTGGCTATGTTTCTGATATCATTCTATTCTAAGGGGATCCAGTATCTGTCTGCTTGGGATGACATGACTGACAGATGTCGATGCTTTGCCAGAGATGACCTGCATCTGTCACCCCTGGGTTTCTGGGTACTGGCTAAGGCTCTTGCCACCCCTATAGTGCCTTTTTAGGTGGTGTGCCAAAGACCAAATTACACTGTAACAGCTATAAATAAATCCAATCTGAAGGTCATGCTGCTCATTGCTAGAAGTCTAAATCTCAAGATGCACTTGCTCGAAGCACTCCTCAAAATGGAGAGCATCGACATTTGTGCTGTAATGGAGACCTGGTTTAAAGTGTCAGAAAGCACCCCTGCGCTACCAGGCTATAACTCATTCCACACCTTTTGGCCCCAAAACATAGACCAAAGCTCCAAAGGTGGTGGTGTCTCCATATTCATAAAGGATATGCAGACTTCCAAACTAGTTGTTGTTGTTGTTGTTTGTCTTTCGGCTTTTCCCGGTTAGGGGTCGCCACAGCGGAACTCCAGTCCACTAATAATTGGCAGTTGTTTTTATGGTGTCGAGTTGCCATCCCAATGCCCAACCTTCAACGAAGGCATGCCCATTCAACGCATGTCTTTCGAACGCCCACTCGACCGCGGGGAGGACATGCAGACTCCACACAGTAGGCACTCCCAACCCAAGCCGAGAATCGAACGGGAGAACCTCTTGCTGTGAGGCAACAATGATACCACTGCACCACTGCTGAAACCAGTCTTCCAAACAAGTAGCCCAGCATAATGCATCTGAGATACTTCAGGTACAACTAACATTGGGTATGACTGTGATCCAGGTCATAGCCTGCTATAGGGCCCCAACCATGTCCCTTGACTCTCACTCCATGTTCCTAAGCACCCTGGAATCTATCAAGGTCCAACCCAACACTCTTATACTAGGATATTTCAACTACCCCTCCATCAGCTGGGAAAACTACTCAAGCATCAATACACTGGCCTAATGCTTCCTGGAATTCATCAATTCCAATGCCCTGGACCAGCTCCTTCTGACCCCCTCTAGAGGTAGCAAGATCCTTGACCTGGTTATCACTAACATGAGAGACTGTTGCTCTAAACCAATAGTCAATGCCTCCCTGGTCAGATCCGACCATAAACTAATCACCATGGAAATCCACATCTCACCTACACACCCCACAAAGGTAACTACCTTGAAAAACTTCTCCAAAGCTGACTTTGGACTCTTAAAAACAGAGGTGACTAATTTCACGGCATCCATGCCAATGGAAAATAGCTGCATGACTGCCAAATCATACAGAAATGCACTGTATGAAACATGTACATAAATGCATGGAACTAATTATACCCAACAGAACCAAGACACTCTCCTCTAAAAAGGAAGCCAATCTGGTGGTCCCCTGCCATTAATAAACTCTACAACAGAAGGAAGAAACTGTTGCAGAACAAGGTGAAGTCCCAAGAGTGGAAAAACTCCCTTATTAGCCTCAACAAAAAGTTGAGATCCCTCATCAAATCCTCTAAAGCCAGCTATGAAAGCAGAATTGTGGCAGATACTAAAAACAATTACAAAGCCTTTTATAGTTATATCAAGAACTTCCATGGCAATACCCAGATTTGCTCTGAGTTACTGCACAATGGTACCTCTTATACTGAGCCAACAGATATTGCCAACATACTGGCCGACAGATTCAGTGACACCTTTACCCCTTTCTCCCCCCAAAGGACCAATCATAATACTGGGGGAATGCCAGGCACCCAGCATTACTGCAGCCCAGGTTAAAGCTGCATTGTCCAAGGCCAAGAATACAGCTTCCATGGGACCTGATAATATCCCAGGCTGTGTTCTGCATGAACTACAAAGTGAACTGGCACCACATCTGTGTGCCCTGTTCCATCACAGCCTCACCCCAGGCTTTGTCTCTACTGAATGGCACACTGCTACAGTCATCCCTCTCCATAAAGGGGGAGTGACTACAGACCCTGGAAATTATCCCCCCATTAGCCTGATGAGCCTGATATGTAAAGCTAAGGAGTGCATCATCATGGACCTGATTAACAAAGATATAGGAAATCTCCAAACTCTGGACTCCATGCAGTTTGGCTTTGTGAAAGGGAGATCATGCCTGCTCAACTTGGTTGACTTCTTTGAGTCAGTCACCATGGCTGTGGATAAAGGTAAGGCAGTGCATACAGCCTACCTCAATCTGGCCAAGGCCTTTGATACCATTCCTCACTCGGGAATTATTGATAAATTCACCAAACTAGGCATCACCCCCTATATTACTAGGTGGGTTGCAAATTGGCTCACAGACACAACACACAGTGTGAAAGTAGCGAACTCCAAGTCAGACTGCCAACCATCACAAGTGGAGTCCCACAGGGATCAGTCCTGGGTCCTCTCCTGTTCGGCATCTGCTTCTCAGAAGTCCAGGCCAACATGAAGGGACTCTGGCTGACCAAGTTTGCAGATGACTGCAAGCTGGGAGGTATTATTAACTCCCCAAGTGATGCAGACATCCTACAGAAAGGCCTCACAGAGACCAATGACTGGTGTCAAAACCATGGCCTTAAGCTTAATGCCAAAAAAATACATCATCATCCCCTTTGGTAAAAACTCAGTTCCCACTAACTACCACATCGATGGGAGCCGACTGAACACTGAAGGCATTATAAGAGATCTGGGGATTCAGGTTGACAGCAACCTCTCCTTTGACCACCACATGCCACTGTGATCATAAAGTCATTTTATGTGCCACATCTCATTACCAAGGGTTTTGCATCCAGGAAGAAAGAGGTCATCATCTCTCTCTACTCTTCCCTCATTAGACCAATCATCAAGTATAATGACCCATTTGGCATGTACCTCACAAGACACCTGCAACTCCTGGAGAGGTCACAGAAGTACCTTACTAAGAGGATCCTTGGCATTAAACAAATGTCCTACATGGACAGACTCAAAAGACTCCAGCTATTCTCTGTCTCATATCGCCTACTTAGAGGTGATCTCTGCTTGACATACAAAGCCATGTCTGACTCAGCTCTGTTAAAAAAGCTACATCTAAAGAAATCCCAATTCCTACGCACCACATGCTCCAGAGACCTCAATCTCATTACCATAATCAGCAGAACATGCTGGAGGGAGAGGTTCCTCACCCAGAGACTGCCTGTGGTCTGGAATAGACTTCCCATACATGTCAAGCAGAGCACCTTGCTGTCCCTCTTCAAGAGAAATCTTGATAAGTGGATGGGTAAAAGAAAGTTTACCCTGTGGATCACTCCAGTGGCTCTAAATTGATAGAGGCACTGGGAACTAACATCAGGTGGCACGATGCCAGGGCACTTCTATGGGCTAGGCTTGTAAAGGCTCCAGGGCCATTAGCCTAGTACACACCTATGAACCTATGAACCTATGATATGGAGGCTCTTGTGCTGAGTATTTGCAGTGGATGGCAGGAGGAGTCTGAGGGGATCTGGTGACTGATCTCAGTGAGGCTTGGACTGACACCTCAGTGGAAGGGGTAGCAATATCCCAGTGGCTATCCCCTTCCCAGGTTCAAGAAATCCAAGCAGTGTACAGGAGTTTGGGGACATGTTCACTGTGAAACCAGAGTGCACCCACCTGGTGCAGCACCATGTGGATACAGGGTCCCAAAGACCTATCAAGCAGACCCCTTACATGGTGCCTGAGCAAGTCAGACAGACTCTGAGGAAGGAGATACAGGAGATGCTGGAACTGGGAGTAATCCAGGAGTCCAGCAGTCCTTGGGCCTCCCCAGTGTTGCTGCTACCAAAGAAGGATGGCAACACCAGGTTCTGTGTGGACTACAGAAGACTAAATAGTCACACACAGTCAGATGCCTACCCTCATACCTAGGACAGATGAAGCCTTAGAGAAGCTGGGTGGGGCTAAGTATCTAACCACTATTATTCTGACCAAGAGCTACTAGCAGGTGCCTTTGACTTCCAGCGCTAGACAGAGGTCAGACTTTGTGACTCCTTTCAGTTTATATGAGTTCCCAAAGATGCCCTTTGGGATAAATAAATGTCCAAGCAACTTTCCAGAGGCTGATAGACTGTATCCTAGCAGGAGAAGAAGATTATGCCCTTGCTTACCTGGATGATATTGCCATCTACAGCCATTCCTGGCAAGAGCACCTTCAGCATGTCAGGGATGTGCTGGGCAGACTGCAAAGGGCAGGGCTGGCCATTAAGTTTAGTAGGTGTTAGGTGGATATGGCAGAGGTCCCCTACCTGGAACATATGGTGGGGGAGTGGTAAGATCAGGCCAGAGCTTGTCAAAGTGGAAGCCATTCAGGTATGGCCTGCCCCTGTTACCAAAAAGCAGGTAGCAGGTAAGGGTATTTTTGGGGACACTGGGGGTACTATAGAAAGTTTGTTCCCAATTATAGTACAATAGCTGTTCCTCTCACAGACCTGACAAGGAAAAACAGGCCAAATAAGGTAGTGTGGACCCCAGCACGTGAGCAGGCATTTCAAAAGCTTAAATGAGCTTTGGGAGGACCCCCTGTGTTAGCCAGTGCAGGTTACAGCAAGGAATTTGTTGTGCAGGTGGTTGCTTCAAACCATGGGCTAGGGGCTGTACTTAGCCAGGTTTCCTCAGTGGGAGAAGAGCACCCAGTGGTATATCTCAGCCCAAGGAAGATTGTTATGCAGCTGTAGAAAAGGAATGTCTAACCATAGTATCAGAACTGCAGAAACGTCAGCCTTATCTGTATAGAAGGAAATTCACTGTAGTTACAGACCACAATCCCTTAACATGGCTACATAGAGCCAGCCAGTAAAAGGGCAAGTTATTAAGGTGGAGCTTAGGATTGCAGGCATATGACATGACAGTACAACATTGTAGTGGGGTCAGTAATGCCAACGCAGATGGGCTCTCAAGACGAGAAATGGTGTAACATTTTCCCAGATAGGCTTATTTCTCTCAAGCCATATTTCTCAGGGGTCACTTGAAAAACTAGCTTGAGACTTCAAAGTGGGGAGAAGTGTAACAATGGGAGGTACTGCCAGCCATGCCAGGAGAAGTAGGGCAACGGAAGTATTACTTGTGCCAGCACAGCTAGCTGGAATTTTGTAAATAATTATATATCATTTGTATATCAAACTGATTTGTACAGATGCTTGTGCTGAAAATGTATTTGTAACATTTGCTTGTGTTAAAATGTATCAACAATGCACCATGCTGGAATGAAAATAAATGTACATGTATTATTGTAACTGAATTAAATGTATAAGTTTTAATAGAGAATATTGGAACAGCAGAGGTTAACCAGCTAGCTTACTTTAAGGAAAATAAGGGAAATGTAATGAGCTGTTAAACCATTAAAATGTCACCCCACAGTGCTGAACAGGACGGGAGATGGTGAGTCTCGAAGAAGCTTTTGTTCATTAGCTCAGTAAAAAAAGGGTAAGCCCCAGGAACTGCCATAAACATTTAGATGTGTATTGTAGCTGTCTATGCTAAATTCCTGTCTCAGCTTCAAAGAGGCATACTGTGAGAACCTAGAGTCAGGTCACCAGATGAGGTCATTCTGCAAGCCATCGTGGATATTATATTTTATATGGAGCAGTCTCTGAGTATAGAGTATTGGGGAACCTGACTAGAAAGAGTGCTCACATGTTTCATTGTGCCTTGCTCTGTCAAGTAAGTTATTAGGGAATAGTAATTCTCCTAGATTCAGTCAGGAATATAGTGAAGCTTAGTTTAGAGATTGTTTTTCTTTATTTGTATGAGTCTGTCCATCAATACCATTTTTAATATTCCCTGTGATTTGAACTCTGTGGTTTACTGTAAATATATATATTTAGTATTTTCTTGTTCTTTTATTAGTTTATTATTAAATATATTTAAACTTTTCATTGTGACTGGTCATTTTCAGAAAATAGTTAAGCTTTGAGAGTATTTGCACATATTTATTTGATGACAACTCTAGCCACTCCTAAAAGCCTTGCTGTTTGGTCAATATTACCATTTGTATTAATATTAACTTCAGTCACCATAATTGGATTCCCTTTTAAGAGCCTTACAGTAACTGACTGGTGGCAGTGAATCTACCTTTATAGTCTGAACAAAGTTGGCAAAGTGAGTAATCTGTGCCAGCCTTTCTCAGATGTGTGTGTGTGTGTGTGTGTGTGTGTGTGTGTGTGTGTGTGTGTGTGTGTGTGTGTGTGTATGAAAATTAAATCTCAAAGAGTGTGTGTCATAGCTAGCATGAAGCACTGGTTTCACAGTGTCAGTGGGGAGCTTTATTGAGGACCTGGGGAGAGACAGATACAGACAGGCAGACCCCGGGCTCAGTGTGTGCCCTATGTGCACTTAAGGAAAATTGATATTGATGCAGAGAGGTCAGCATCTGGACATACTGAGTGTATCCATTTGTATTTCAAGTGCACATCACTGTCTAGAGTAAGCGGTGAGGATTCAGGCTCCTTGTTTACTGGCCCAGCATGGGGATGTTGCATCCACTATATCTTTAGTAGGTCGTTCCAAAATTTACATTTTGCAAAAACTTCATATGTCCTCACTCAGGTTGTAACTGCATATAGTTATTGATTAATTGTTTCTGATGACTGGATAATGGATACTAGACTGAAACTATGTGTCTAAAGAACATTGACAGTGGGTGTCAGCAATGTATTCAGTTAAGCTTCTTGACAATCTTCATTTAAGCCTGATTGTCCACTTAGATATACAGCAATATATCATAAAGCATAATCACTCCAGCATACCACTTTTCACAGGCTCCACTGTATCTGCCTTCTTGTTGGTGCTTGGCACAGTACATTTTCATGCTATTGTAAATTGTGTGGTATTAAAGAAAACACATAATCAGACACTCAGTAACACCCCCCACATGCACACACACACACAAGTAGGTCTTGTGATATTATGGGCTCATATCCTAGTCATGTTGCTTTTTTCTTCTGAAACACAATCACACTTGTAGAATATATTGGCACAGAACATGCACATCCTGCCACCTGAAGTGATGCACCCACTTTCTGTGGCTCCCAGCCTTGTTCAGCTGCTCTATAACTGCAGGACAAAACATATACTGTTAAGGATATAGATAGATACATAGATAGATAGATAGATAGATAGATAGATAGATAGATAGATAGATAGATAGATAGATAAAAGACTGTGTTGTATCCAAAAATAAATACTTACAGTACATCACTGACTTTCTCTCCTGAATCTCTAGTGCCCCTTATTGGTTTGGTTTGGGCTGGTGCCATGTCAGCTTATCATAATAATGATGGCACTGCTCTCCACAATGGGTGATGCCAGTGACGTGCCTCGCCACCTAGTCCAGTTCATACCAGGCATCCACCTTCTTCAAAAGGCACCCATATTGGACCAGCAGGCACTCATTGGAGTCTCTTTTCTGACAGAACATAAAAATCCTGCTCTCCCTAATACACAGTGCAGGAGCTCTGCTTTTCCCACTTGCTGCTGTAACCATGGCACTAGTGGATCCACTAAAAGAACAATATGGTAGGTCCATAGGTAAGGATGTACATTTGTGAACTACATGTCATATGTACACATGCTATATGCACAAGTATTCAGGGTAGGCTATGCTCTTCTTGCGGTGTACAACTCAAACAGATATGTATACATAGAGCATTGCGTACTGGCTGACCTCCACAGACAGTGGTATTATCTGTCTTTACTACCACAAGTGCCATACTAACAGCCTCATATTAGAGTGATATAAGATGCCATTGCCATTTTGCAGGACATGATTTACAACTGTACAAATAAGAAATAGAGGAATTTGAGTAAAATGTCTGCACTAATGGAACTTCTGAGTTAAGTAAAGAGTCTTGCTTAGTAAAATATCTCTACAAGAATTACAAACTCAGTGGTGGCTGTCAGGGAGATTGAGGCATATGATTTGATGTATGAGTACTTAGGGCCTCAGAGGTACATGACTTCATGTATGCGTAACTTGGGGCCTCATCACACTTGCGTGGTGCAGTAGAATCTGCTTAATCATTGGTGTAGGAATCAACATGTGAACATAGGATTTTGTAGAGATTACATGCTGCAAGAAGTGTTGGGTACCAGGGCCATGTGTAGAGGGATGGATACAGTACCTAAAATGGGGTTGAGAGGGTGAGGCTATGCATAGCAGTAACTGCAGATATTAACCAGCTGCACGAAGAGGGAAAGACATGGTCACATATTCATGTACAAGCCACAGTGTAACATACCCACCTACTAACTGACATGTTTTACCCTCTGGTCTACAGGTACTAGGATAGCCATAGAAAGCTATTTATCTGCTCTTCCCGCCCATTGTTTTCCACAGATCCATGATACTGAGTGCCCACCCAGCAAACCAGTATTGTCCTTGAGTAAACCCCCTTTACTACAAACTGTCTCCTGCTTACTTTCCTAGAGCTCAGCAAAGCTTGGACCCCAAGCCTGTATTCCAAAAGTGTTTTACTTGTATCCATTGCCATCCAGGCAAAGTTAAGTACCTTTGATTGCTAAATTGCACTTGCTTAAGTTGTTTTCAGTGATCGCCACAGTTTCCTGCTTTTATGTGTGCATGTCACTGATTTGTTTGTAAAAAAGTGCTCTTCTTCTCAGTCTTACTGCTGTAAAACAGTCTTGAAATTGCCTTCAGGAAGGGATTTCTAGCTGGCTGTTTAATTGTTAGTGGTAGCATCGCACGTTTGAGTCTCTTCTACTGTGTTTTATATTAGGAGGGCTGGGTTTATTCATCTTGTGCAGGAAGTGTTTCCCTGGTCTAGCTGATTTGTGAAATTCACAAAAGAAATTGTAGTTAAATTATTTTATTTACCAGAGGGCTCATTAGTTACTTTTCTGTTTTTTCTGCACTGCTATAAATTTTGTATGTTTGGGTGGATTAGTAGTGACTTGTACAGTAGCTGTAACCATGGCACTGGTGGATCCACTAAAAGAACAATATGGTAGGTCCATAGGTAAGCATATACATTTGTGAACTACATGTCACATGTATACATGCTATAAGTATATATAAGTATAAGTATAGTAAGCACATTTTCCCTGTAGAGCAATCCATAAAACCGCACCCGGTAAAGCATCAATATAAAGCAAATACCTTGTGTACAGACAAGCCTAGAGCAGCTAGTTGGGCATCACGTTGTAATACCTACAGATTTAGTAAAATTCACTTTTGCATAAACATTGAAGTTAGTAGAATTTAGTACTATTTAGCATAGTTTGCCCAATAAAGCACCCTTATTAGTCTGTACCAACAACGTACACTTAATAGCCTTCTAACCACAATACACCACCACCTTGTAGCTCACAAATCAAAGGATTGGACAGTATGGATATGCAATTTCCTAACTTTTCTGTAGCCATCTTGGTGGATATGGGTATCTTGAGACAAAGTAGCAATTGTCTTGTTTACACCACTTAATCCTTAAAGAATCAGACACAGTATGACAGGGGTTTAATTACACAATGACAATAGAGGATAAACTCTTGCATACAAGTGCACATCAGGTTGTCAAAACCACACACACAACATCTTCCTCACATAGCACACAACACACAACACACACACATAGCCTAATATATGATGATGCACTTAAAAGCAATCTTCCTAAACAACAACAATCACCTAGACCACCAGTTGTCAAAGTTATGCCTCAGCAAGTCCAAAGGCACTCAGAAAAAAACAATACTTTAACACCACACATACTGTCACTCTCAGTGGAGCCCCAAACACTAAGCTCTTTAGGTAAGAAAACACACTTCCCAGGGCTCTCCTCTTAGAAGACTCCATTGTAAGATATACTGATACACCTCTAACCAAGCTGAACAAAGTACTGATAACTGTTAGTTGTTATTCTAGAGCCAGGATCCACCAAATCACACACACACACACATACACACACACACACACACACACACACACACACACACACACACACACACACACACACACACACACACTCTCTCTACTCATTAAGCCGCAGGTACCAGTATGAGTCCATTATAGTCTATGTAGGTGTAAATAATCAGAGATGCACCTCCCTGGACTATATGAAGAGAGACATTGAGGAGCTTTCAGACTGTCTCAGGCTGGTATGAGCCTAGCATTGAGCAGCATATTACCATCACCAAGGATGATGACACAATATGAGCAAAAAATGATCGATTTCAGCAACTGTTTGTCTTTCTTGTGTCATTCTAAGAGTCCACTATGAAATCTCGAGATCCCACAATCTCGAATTTCAATATCTCAAAGCCATAATGTCAAGATTGTGGAATCTCAAAATTTGAAAAGAAACAAAAAAAAAGATGACAACACTTACAAACATGTTTTTGCAGGGGGTCAAGCCGTCTACACCCCCCACAGCCCCTGCAAATTAAACATACTAACTCCGAGATCTCACTACAGTGAAGAGAATGGTAATGTTCCCGTTCTGCACTGTACAGTGATCTACATTACCATTCTCTGCACTGTACAGTGATCTACATTACCATTCTCTTCACTGTACAGTGATCTACATTACCATTCTCTGCACTGTACAGTGATCTACATTACCATTCTCTGCACTGTACAGTGATCTACATTACCATTCTCTTCACTGTACAGTGATCTACATTACCATTCTCTTCACTGTACAGTGATCACGGAATTAGTATATTTAGATTGCAGGGGCTGTGGTGGGTGCAGGAGGGCTTGCCCCCCCTACAAATTTTTAAATGTCATCTTTTTTTTTTATTTTCCAATTTCGAGATTCCACAATCTCGACATTATGGCTTTGGGATATTGAAAGTCGAGATTGTGGGATCTCAAAATTTAGAAGTGGACCCCATTCTACGGGGATCCAATATTTGTCAGCTTGGGAGGACATGGTTAATATACCACATTGCTCTGCCAGTGATGATCTGTACATTTCTTCTCTAGGCTTTTGAGTATTGGCCCCATCGTACCTTTTTTAGGAAATGCCAAATTGACAAATGTACCAGTCAAGTGGACCTCAGGGTCTTACTGTTCAATGCCAGGAACCTAAAAAAAAAAAAAAAAAACTACACTACCTCCAAGTTCTCCCCACACAGAATATAGACATCTGTATAGTTACTGAGACATGGTTTAAAGCAGCAGAGAGTACCCTGGCAGTGCAAGGTTTCAATTCTTTCTACACTTTTAGACCAGTAGCTGCACAGACAAGGGATAAAGGTAGAGATGTCTCAGTAAGCATCAATAACAAGCATATTTTTAGGGTGGTCAAACAGGATAATGTGGTGGAGTTCCTCAATGTGCAGGTCACCATAAACAACATCCCATACCATATCCTAGCCAGATATAGGTCACCATCCATGTCTCAAGAAGCCCTCAATGCATACTTGGACCTAGTGGAAACACCATCCAACCTAACACCCTCTATACACTGGGAATCTTACATGCCCTCAAGTCTATAGGCATAAGGATTCCTGGACTTCATAAATACAAACACCCATTACCAAATAGTGAATACACTCACTAGAGACTCCAACATATTGGACTTCATGCTGCATATATGGGAGAATGCTGCTCCCTCCCCCTACCAATGTCTTGTCTTCTCTGATAAGGTGTGACCATAAAGCTCTCTCCTTTGAAATAAAATCAACTCTGTAATCTCAATAAAATCACTAACAGTTAGGAATTATTCCAAGCCAAATTACCTGTTATTAAGTGATGGTTTTTCAAAATTCAATACCCGTCCAAACCCCAAGGACATATCAGCCTATGCTGAATTGCTCTCAGAAACTCTGTTTAACCATGTCAATGGCTACCTACTAGAAGTAAGTCCAGGATTACCCCTGAAATAAACCACCCTGGTGGCATCCCAAATTAAACAGCATATACAACAAAAGGAAAAAAAAACATTATGGCAAAAATCAGGAAAGATAATTCTCATGAAGATGAAAACTCACTCATCAAACTAAGTAGGCAACTAAGAGGTCTAATTGCATCAAGGAAAAAAAACTTTGAGGTTAAGATAGCCTCCATAAGGTCATCTACAGATATGGCAGAAACCTCAAGGGTAACACACAGCAATGTGCTCAGCTGGCGGTTAATGGTGCCAAATTCTCCAAGCCTGCTGATATATTGAACCTGTTAGCAGGAAAATTCATTTCCAATTTCACACCCCCCCTCTCACCCGCAACCACCCCCCCAAAAATACCCTTGCATACAATCACTCCAGGTGTAACTAAGGAGCATGTACTAGCTGCACTTAATAAAGCCAAGAACATGGCCAATGGGCCATGATAACATCTCATAATTCTTTCCAAACATGTCTAAAATATGGCTTATCAGAAACCCAGGAGTCATTATTTAACTGTAGTCTTAAAATAGGCTTTGTGCCACATGAATGGAGGTCTGCAAACAGTCATCCCCCTTCATAAGGGAGGACATTCAACAGATCCTGGAAACTACAGACCCATTAGTCTGAATAGTCTTATTTGCAAAACCATAGAAAAAATTATCATGAAGATTATCAACAAGGACATAGGAGACCTTCAGACACTGGAGACATCCCAGTTTAGCTTTGTCAAAAGAAGGTCATACTTACTGAATATGGTGGACTTCTTTGAACAGGTCACCAAGGCAAATGATTTGGGGAAAGTGGTGCATACTGCCTGTCTAGATCTGGCTGAAGCATCTGATACACTATCCCACTCCAGCATTGTCAACAAGCTTACAAATCTAGGTATAAACCCCTTTACAACCTAATGGTTAGATAGCTGGCTCACTGATATGTTAGAATCAGTGAAACAATCTCCACAAAGAGGGTCTGTATCACATAGCTGAAGTTACATAACTTTGAACACCCAATGGTCGAACCATTATGTTCGAAGTTACATAACTTCGACTACCTAAAAAAAAAAAAAAACACAACAGACAACAAAATAAACTGTTGTAAGCAGGGGGGCAAGCCCCTCTGCACCCCCCCACACCCCCTGCTACTTAAATATACCAAATCCGGGATCGCACCACATTGAACAGAATGGAAACCTCCGCCTATGGAGATTTCCATTCACACACTCGAACTTTTACAAATTCGAACTTATGGTCTCGACCATATGTGGTCCGAACTTGTAAACGTTTGATGTGATAGGGGCCCCCACAAAGAGGCTGGTCACCTATGGAATCTCCCAGGGCTCTGTGCTAGGCCCATTCCTCTTTTGATAACCATGTTTACAGATGATTGCAAAACTGTGAGCAGTCATTGAATCAATCTCCCCCCAAGATGAGAACACCCTTCAGAAAGGCGTAATACAGACAAATGCTTGATGCCAAAGGCATGGCTTAAAACTCAATACCAGAACTGCATTATAGTACCTTTTGGGAAGTCTGCCACTCCAGATAATTACATCATCAATAAAACACCCCTAAACGTTGATTCACTACTCATGGATCTGGGAACCCATGTAGATAGTAACCAAGCCTTCGATCAACATGTGCCCAAAGTAGTACTCAGGCATGTCATCTAGGTTCAGACAGGTCATCTTATCCCTGTACTCAGCCCTTATCAGTGGCCATAGAGTATAATGCCCTATTCAGTATGTACCTGACTAGACGTGTAAGCCACTGGAATCTCCATAAAGGTTCCTTACAAAAAGAATACAGGGATTAAACACAATGTCCTATGCTGATCACCTGAAAGCCCTGTCTCTTTACTCAGTAGCATACAGACTTTTGAGAGGTGATCTTTCCCAGGCATACAAGCCATCTGTGGACCCTCTTTTGATGAACCTTCTGCACATCTGCAAAACAAACAACATTCAAATTACTAGATAAAAAGACCTACATTTTGCTTGCAACATAAATAGGACATATTGGAGAGACAGATATGTTTCCTCAAAGAATTCCTGTTCTCTGGAACAGGCTCCTTATATATGTGAAGCAGAGTTCTTCCCTATCCCTGTTTAAGCAAAACTTGGACCAATGGATGGGTAATTGGAAATTCACCCCTGCTCTGGCACCTATGTCTCTGATGAACAGAGGCAGTCAGTAAATCACCCACTATATAAATCAAATTTGTGTGGCACATTTAGGTTGCAAATCTAGGCTTGTAAGGGCCCTAGTGGTTGTTAGGATAATATACACCTATGAACCTATAAGAATGCAATGCCTTTGAAAAGCTCACTACCCAGGAGAATGACATGCTATCATAGGCAGGCAAGCATTATCAAGATTAGAGGTGGCAAGGGCTGGTGCTTGGTGTGAATGCTGTGGGTGGCCACAGTTGTTCTCTACAACAGGTGCAACAAAGGGTTATTGATATGATAGTCTATGCAAATGAGAAGTCACAGGATGGGATGGAGCAACCAAAAAAAAATGTCTCATCAAGGTTGATTAATTTTTGGTGTTACTTGTTGGCCAGGGTTAGTGGCTTTTCATTCTTGTGGGTGGCTTGGATATGGAAATCAGGGGTAGAACCAGATGCCAGTGTGTCAGTAGTAGAAGCAGCAGGTAAGTAATGTCCACTACAGGCAATTATAGCAGACACAATGTCATAATTGAATAACGGGACTGGTCAAGGCTCATCTGTGTTTCTGTTCTTCCAGGCACCTCTGGTGTGTAAATGCAACATCCTGCATGACAAAGTATGTCTTTCAACCTATTGTATAGCAGTATTTCACAGGGGTGGAAGTATGGCCATATATTTTTGTAGGCTGAAAATGGTGTGATTTTTGTTCATGCTTTCTCATGTTCCACTGGTAGATGGCCCAACAAAACAGTCGGCAGAGCACCTGTGGCTGATGATGACAGCAACATGTATGAGGTGCAGTCCAGTGACAGAGTGATACTATCCGCAACACCACAGGAGAAGGTATCAGCCACATGCATGATTATACGGTCCCGTTTAGAGGTACAGGCTGAATACATGGCCTTGATAGTGCACAAATGCTTCACCAGCCCACTCAGCATCTTACATATGCACTGCCACTGAGGTGCACATACCCACCATGACTCCAGAATTGTCACTGATACGACTATAACCCTCATAGTCAAGCTTTAGATGCACTGGTCAGTAATCCAGGCACAGCTGAATGCTACCTACAGCATTGTTAAGATTTTGATTGCAGGAGGATATGTACAAACTTCAGAGCGAGCTGGAGTATAGGGACAGGAGGCACACACTGATGCTGAGGCAGGTATTGTCTTCACTGGTGCATCTAAAAGAAGCATTGCCTTCACAGGCCATGTAGCTCATTGGCCGTGGTAGGGTTAATGTGTTAGGTGGTCAGTATGAGCCATGCCATATACTCATGGTATGTGTTACCATCTACTGTTATACACTTTACTCACCTGTTGCTTTCATTGCTGACACATAAACGCTTGGTTCTAGCCTGGCTCCCAGACTACACTGACCAGTGATGAGACAGCATCACTGTCAACTGCAGACACTTGGCCTACTACCCCAGTAATGGGCATCTTCCAATTAGTGGGTGGCACAATGCCTCAGGCTAAAGACATGGGTGCCTCATAACAGTGTCTGCGCATTGTCCTGTAGTTCTACCCCTTTCTTGCCATGGAGGGCATTGAGCCCTGACACTACAGACCAATGCAATGTACACCAGTAACAATCATGTTGTGGCAACATGACCCCACCACAGTAGGATGTAATCCCTGATTCCAGACAGCCTCCCAGAATACATGGCTAGCTTGCTCACCTCCTTTGACCCTACCCCACATCACAGTGCTGCAGTTATCTGTCACTGAGTCTGTCCCACCTATGCAAATGATGATGACTATGCCTGCCTCTCCCAACCTGTGTGGATATGGCGATGTCTGATGTGCAGCATGGATGTGATATTGCATGTACCATTTTATTGTGTCTACCTGGTTAATAAATAAGATTATTTATTTATTGTTTGCTGTCTTAACCCTGACCTATAGTTGTGGACCAGACGCCTCCTCTTTGCTAATGCTGCACTGCACTATTTGTGCTTTTTCTTTGCTGAGATTCTGATGCATGCTTCTTCCATGACTGTCTACCCTACCCTTTCCTTCTGTTGCTGTCATTTCTTATGTGATGGGTTGTGCCATAATGTTTAGCTGCTAATCAAATTGTTTGCACAACACCATGAGGTGGAGAATGCCACTCACTGTAAATATCTTGCTGCAGCTATATGGACTATAGTGACTATATTGAAGTGCCCCTCCTGTGGTATTTAAACTTTGGAAGCATCCCTTCGGTAGTCTGGATACCTGCTTTGTTATGTTTTGGATTTTTGCATGGGCTGTGTTATAGGCCATTTCCTGCACGGTCTTGGGTTGCATATTTCACCAACAAGTGCTCAAGGACGTATCCCATTATCATCTTCAACACACAACAAAACAACATATTACATATGGCATCATATATAGCCTACTCTCTGCATGCATACAACCTGCATATATAGACCTATACATCTTGCATAACTGTGCACCAGCCAACCAGTAGGAAGTCCCTTGCAGGAACCAAGGGTAAAGAGCATGAGAGCAACATACATGAGGTTTAGTCCAATCTATGAATCTATTTCCAAATGGATTGCATCAACTTCTGGTAGTGATTTTGTGCTGATGAGTATCTGTCAGCTCTGTAACAAACATTTTAATGAAACCAGTCCCTACTCCCTACTATTGTTACTACTATTACTGCTAAGCTAGTCTTTTTTCCAGTTCTCACTTATGTTTCTTGACCTTTTATGGTTTGACTGTTGAAACCACCTGCTTACACACCTCAAACTAAAAACTGGTCTGCTGATATAGACATAGCAGAACCACTACTGACATCAGCAACAATAGTCGATTAATATGTGTGGATATGAGGATCTGACATGGGGGTGCTTTATGATGACAGCAGTATTCCTTATAAAGCTACAGATCCATCACTCCAATTGCATTGCATCTAAGTGACCACACATCTGCACTATAACTCATACCAAACTCTGCAGGTGTATTATTATTATTATTATTATTATTATTATTATTATTATTATTATTATTATTATTATTACCAGTGTACCAGGAGGAGAGACAAAAACAAATCAGGCTATGTGATGGGGAAGAGTATAAATGCTACAAAATGGGTACTGTCTTCCATGAACTGCATTCACTATGAATTGTCGATTCAGGGAGTTTTTTTATTTAGGTTTTAGGAGGAGAAGGAGGTGGAACATGAGGAGACCTCAAAACCTAGATATTCCAGAGCAGTGGTACTGAGATAGTGAAGTGGAAGGTAGGTGATTGTGATGAGTGTAAAGTAAAGGTAAATAACCTGCAAACTTTGAATCATTATAAAATCATCTGATTAAGTGACTAACCAAACTAATTACCTATTTATTTATTTATTTATTTGTTTATTGACATTTGTTAACCGGGTTGGTCCAACTGGGTTTGTGGCCCATTTTCAGTGGAGACCCAAGGAGAAGAGCTCTGTTAAACACACAGTTTACATAACAATATCATTACATGACAAAAGGACAAATCAGTCTGATTAATAAAAGATACAAGTGGAACATATAACATGGTGATGCAAAAACAAACAGTGTAAAGGTAAATCATTTTCAGAAATAACAATGTATTTACATATTTACAAGAAAAAGTTTAATCATCACGAAAAAGGAATCAGAGAATCGAATGTGGTAGAGCCATACAAACTGTATGTGGGGAAGATTAAGGCACAGGTGGTAAAGGTTTAGGTTGGGGCTTGGCAGGGACAGATTTTAGTGTTGAGTAGGTGAATTTTAAGTTTTTCTTTAAAGTGGGCTGGATGAATGGTGGAACGTATGTCTCCGGGAAGATTGTTCCAAGCTTGGGTAATGGAATATTTATAGAGGAGCTTACCTATTGCTTTTTTGGGTTGGTAAGTATGCAGTAGTAATTGATTAGAGGAGCGAAGAGCATGAGAAGGAGAATAGCTAGACTAATACTTCAAGGTACTTTTGACTTGACATATGAAACATTGAGTTCACCTAACTCCTATGGAGTCGCATAGGTGCATCATACTACGTTACATTAGCGTGATGGTAGAAGGAAGGAGTGTGACAATGTGCTTATCTAGTCTGCCCTTTAAATATATTTAGGGTTCTGAATCCCTCTCCAAACCTGCCTTCTGCCTTGCCCTCTCTCCATATACCCCATGCTCTGTCGAATGCCTTTGTGGATTCTCTTTCCATCATCCATTCTGGCAGTCAACTCCATGGGTCCACAGCCCAGTGTAGAGGAGAGAAAGAGAGTGCAGTATCTTCTTAGTTCTGTACGGATGCTCTTAATGATATGTGCTATTTTAGTGGTTGTTTAGCATTTGAACTTTTCTATTAATAGTGTTTGTATTTTGCTTTATTGTATGGTCTGAAGAAGCACCTTTTGGTGAGAAAGTGCTTACCTGTTTTAATAAACAGGTGTTAGCTATTTTATCTTGTCCTTTCTGCCATGTTTCTGTGCTGAAGTTATTTCTTCACTTTCTTTAACATAACTGATCCAGTGAACTGTTTGCAACATAATAGTGCAAGTATTGTAATTTGTATTCTTTTTTGCGTGATATTATTAAATGCATATTGTACATTTTTACATTTGCATTCTCACTTTCTGCATTGTTTGCACACTGTAATTAAAGGTGCTTTTTGCTGATTTACTTGAATACTCATTGTCTAGAATCCACATTGCTTGTCAATATTTGGTCAGATCATTCCATGGAAATGGCTTATGTGATCCAGGTCATGCCTGAAAAGGATCTTTGGACCAGTTTGTCAACTAGGTCAATAAATAGTAAACTAAATAAAATAATAAATAAATGCACATATACACACATGCATGCATACAAAATGCATAAAATTAAATAAAATAAAATAAAATAAATGAATGAACAAACAAATAAATACCACATCAAATATTATCCTGTAGTGCAATACACTACAAAGAATACAGTTCAAAGCATAATAATGCACTACAATAGAATGTATTACCTCTTCCTTTTTGGGAGGGGAATATTTTTTAACAGGAATTCTGCTTGACCTGAAGCAGTGAGTGTATTCCTAAGCATTGTGCACTATAGAGGTGAAGATGCAGTCTTGTGTGGGGCGCATTAAGTACTCCCACCTGCACTGCACCTGTGAGTGAATAGAAGACATCTACTGATAGAGTCATACTTCCCAAAATGATGACCTTTTATGAGCACTATTCATCTCCCGCATTAATAAAGAGGAAGCACAAGGGGGTTGGGTCGGCTTCTGTAGTGTTGTATTAATAAGTTCCCATGTGCCACCCATAAAGCACTTATCACAAAAACATCCTCCATGAAAAGCAAGCCGAACTAGTCTTTTTCAGCATTTATTTTTTTTAGTGTACTCTTCAGCAGAAAGGGATGTAAAAAGCTTATCTGCCAACCACTTTCCCTGCTAAAGCTGCTACAGTAGGAGAGCCATGCACCCGCAGCTCTAATTGATGTCTGAAGGCTGCTCTTGTGAGCTTTTGTTTGAGCTGCAGTAATCCTTTCATGTGGCAGAATTCAGAGGCCTCATTAGAATTCATCTTATAGATGAAGAGGGTGTTATATTTTTTTCCTTCTTTCTTCCTCTGCTTTATAGAAATGTCCATGATTGCTAAATATTTAATTCTACTATACCTCAAATCCAGCCCAGTCTTTTGACATGACACTGTTAACTCCAATTCTAATATTGTTGATGTGGACTAAGAAATAAACATGATTTAATAAAGAACACCTAGTGATGAATGAGTGAAATACTGAAAGTATTCCTGTTTATCATCAGAAGAGTTGTGACATTATTGTTTCACAGCTCAAAGTTGGTGCCATGAGACTCATAGTGTATCTTGGAGAAAACATGTGTGCAGATGATGCCATGACTGTATAAAACTGCACACTGTAGCCTAAGCAGTATGATACAAGAAAAAATATACTAGGCAGCATTTCTTCTCCTTCAATGGGCACTGCACACTCAGCACATGCATATGTTTCTGCACTGCAGGACTGAGCAGGTTCAACAAATAGTTAAAGCCTAGTAAATACTGTGGGAAGAAATAGCAAGGGAATTGTTATGGCTAGGCTTGAATAGGCCCTAAGGCCGATAGCCTAGTACCAGCCTGTGAACCTATGAACCTATGAACCTGTGAGAGACCATGGCATGTCAGTGAGGATGCTGTGATGTACAAACTGGGTAACAGGGATAACAGGCATGAAGAAAACCAGAGTGGGACTAACTCCATATTATTATTATAAATCTATTCATATATTTATACAAACCTTATGCATGGTGATTAATACATGTGTCTGGCAAAAGACTGGCACCATATTCCATACCATAGGCAACAAGCCATTGCACAGAACAGTTCATTTCTTGATAGCCTGTTTCAACTCCATGTATATACCAAGCCATGGCTCCCTCTCCTTCTCCTTTCTCCACCCCAATATATACCCATGTATTTATCATGTCATCATTACACACATTCAAATCTATAAACACACACATACATGTGCAAAGTCCTGGCTGCATTTCTATCTATATGGATTCATCCATATATATGCCAAGCCATCACTTTGAACATTCATTTTTATAAATTGTTATTGTTCCATTGCTGTCCATTACATTGAGCTGCCCAAATCACAACAGCTCAGTAACAAGTGCACAAAATTAGTTGCTCAAGAAAATATGACATCTAAACACATATGCACAAATTACAACTTTTTTTATAATTCTGAATTGAATAACATCACAAAACATTTTGGAAGGTGGAAGGGTTAGGCTTGTACTACCTCTCTTCCCTTTCTTTGTTATTCTTAGTCCAAAGTTGTTCTACCTTGAATAGTGGTCACTCAGTTAGAAATCTCTTTCTTCCTCTGAGTTATTATGATCTTGGTGTACTTTACTCCCATGTACATCTAAGTCCACATAAACTTCCAGAACAAGCAGTCAGCAAAAATGAGCGAACAATGTCTGAGCAAACATGGCTGAGCAAATTAAAAATGAGCACACACACACACATACACACACACACGCACACGTGTATGCACACACACACACACACACACACACACACACACACACACACACACACAGTCATGCACACATGCACGCATGCACACACACACGTGTATATATATATATATATATATATATATATATATATATATATATATATATTTTTTTTTTTTTTTTTTTTTTTTTGTATATAAAATTGGTTGATGTTTTCGATAATTGTGATATTAGTGTACTATGTTAATAAGATAGTATGAATAATTCATTTAGGTTATCTTTTGAATTATAGAGCTCCAACTTTTCCTTTTTTAACATTTCTTTTATTTTGATGTATCTATCTGATATGTCCAGTTGGTTAGCTATGTCAGTTAAGAAAGTGGAAACATATGAAAGCAGGTGACTGGGAGGTAGCATATTCCAGGACTGGCTTGCAAACTTCACAAATAAGAAACCTCCACAGGACCTGGTACAAACTATATGCTTAATGAAGTTCTCTCCTGATCTTGGCTATAGAGGGGAGCTGTATAATTGATAGCCTAGGGACGAGTACAGAAAGTTAAAGGCATAACGTAACATACAGTAGTTAAGTCTGTAATTAAAGGAAGACCAGTTTAAGGATTTGATTAAGCTACAGTGGAAGCTGCTGGGTATCGGCTACAAATTAATTTTGCTTCATTATTCTAAATGATTTCACTTAAGTTATTAATATTCCTGCAAAGGACATAACCAAAAAATAGCCTGAAAAGTAGAAGCAACATTATTAGTTTGGTTCTTGAGACAGATGTGAAGAAGTACCTAGACCTAGGTTTTTGTCTGGCAGTTAGCACACAGGATAAAAGCTATGAGATGCTGACAAGCTGCCTCTTGTGGTCCAGAGTTTGATTCCCTTAGCCTTCATTTGTATACTGTGTAACTTTGATTGAGTCACTTAACTGGACAGTACTTTGGGAAACTGGGCTTGGATAACTGCATGCCTAGAAACTATTTATGAACCTGCATTAACTACAGAAAATTTGATTGTACTTGTTATTGTTAGTTTTATTTGTTCATCCTAAGAGAATGCCTTGTCCAGTAATTATTTATGAACCTGCATTAACTACATAGAAATTGAGTGTGCATTTTATTGTTAGTTTTATTTGTTTGTCCTAAGGAATGCCTTGTCCAGTAACTATTTATGAGCCTGCATTAACTACAGAGAAACTGATTGTACTTTATATTGTTAATATTATTTGTTCGTCCTAAGGAATGCCTTGCCCAGTTTCACATCTAAATATTTAACTGATCAAGAGCAAGGAATGTCTTCACCATTGCTTTTCTTAATTGCTAGAGCAGAGGAACAGGTAATTTGTTGAGAGTTGCTATAAAGGCAGAACTGTATTACTTGTTTAAGAGTCATATAGCCATTTGTTTCTAGTACTAGGAATCCAGCCTAATGTTTTCGTTGAGCTGTCGAATGGTTTGCTTTAGCACACAGTAAGGCTGTATCGTGTGTATACTGAAAAATGATGAGGACACCAGAGCTGTGCGGTAAGCAGGTGCCATAGAGCTAAAGAGAAAAATCCTAAGGATAGATTTGTTTGGTACTACTTTGTCACTTTTTCACTTAGAAGAGTGTTGTCACCATATTCTTAAAACTAGAGCGTTTCAACCAGCTGATGGCAGTCTCATGCAACCCAAGAGCTGCTAATCTGTGAATTAATTTGGAGCAGCTGAAAGTGTAGAAAGCATTAGATAAATCTAAAAATAGTCTTGACACTACCTGCCCAGAAAGGCTGCAAAAACTGTTATTAGCCTGTTTCTTTTAAAGTATCCTAAAGGTGACTTCTGCCTAATCTGTATGGCTTTGTGTCATATTGTTGTACTTGAAAGTCAACAGCAGATAAAAGCAAGATAGATACATTATGCAATACTGTCTATGATTACAGCATACGCATCCCCCTACAGTCAGAAAGATTCAGTCCTAATTAGCTCACTGGCACAGTGACAGAGACAACAGTGCTACCAGTCAACAAAGACTAACTAATGATTCAGGTGTGGGAGACCCATTTGGGAGGGGGGTCACTCAAGCAACTCATGCCAGCTTCTTCCTTGGGTTAGGAGGATGGAGGATTTGCTGAAGCAAGGGACCATCTAGATGAGTGAAGGATGACTTTCTGGCTATTTGTATACTTCTTAGTCTTAGCAGCTAGAGGGAAATAGAGCAGATAACCTGTTATTACATTCATTGGGAGTGTGGTGTAACACAGATATGAGTATGAGATATCACTACACACTGCCTCCTATGAGAAACATCTCACCTCTCTTTCAAATTTAATTCCCTTATCATTAAAGAAAAAATCCTTGCTCCAGCTGCAGCAATAATATTCATTTTCCTGACTCTCTGAGGATCAGCTGGGACAGAGGGAGGAGACGAAGAACTCAATCATTAATGTCCTTCAAACATAATATATACATGCAAGCACACACACACACACATGTGTATATATGGTTTCACTTTACAATCCCAAAATGCTGCAATATCAAAATTCAGTATCCCGATACTGTAAAGCCAAAAACTGAAAACCCGAAACCCCAAAAGTGTGAAATTCAAATTCGCAACTACCCACATACACACTCCACACACAAACAAGCACACATACACCTTCCTCCCTACACTAATAACCAACAAAATACACACAAACATGACAAAACAAACACAACCGCTAACCCTACATATAAGCAGGGGGGCAAGCCCCCCTGCACCCCCCTACTTATATATATATCAACTCCGAGGTTACACTAAAAATACAAACACACAAAACCCACCACTACACACTCTACACTCCCTCTGAACAAACACATATCACATACATACAAATACCACCACTCACAACACTTACACACTCACAATCTTACCTACCTACCCCAACCCACACCCCAAAACTCCAAACACACTCACACACACTAAAATCCCTACCCAAAACCCCTAGTAAAACATCACTTAATTGAATCTCCAGCTACATCCACACTGCGGATTTGACATTTCCGCATTCGTCATTTCCACACTTGGTATTCTGCACTTTCACGCAAGTGCAGTTTCGACACTTCAGTCTCGAGCTACTGAAGTTCGAAATTTCAGTAGCTTGAGATTCTGAAGTGTGTGTGTATATATATATATATATATATATATATATATATATATATATATATATATTTATAAACATTTATATCAATACAGATATGGATATAGGTGTAGATATAGACATGCATACCCAAACAACCATCCAACACAGGAGCAGTCACCATACGCTGCAGGTTTCCAGAAAAAAAACAGCACAACAAAATATTTCAGCAGCCAAGGGCCAGAGAAGCAGTATCAAAGTTTATTAAAAATAGCTTTAAACACACTCAGACTGGTTTAGCTAAAGGTTGCTCAGTGGGTAATATAACAATTGCCACTAACTCTCACTTAACCGGCACCCGTGAGGATTGGTAGATGCCGGTTAAGTGTAGTTTCCAGTTGCTTGAGAGATGCTTTGCCATTTTTGATTAGCTCGTATGCCAGTATAAGAGTAAATCAAAAATTGTAAAGTTGAGCCTCTTCTGTTCAATACGAAACAGCCTGCTGTTCCACATTGAGTAGAAGTGGCACCACTTTGTGAACATCTTCTACTTTGCATTGAACAGAAGAGGCTCAACTTTGCCATTTTTGTTTGGCTTGTATGCCGGTATATGAGCCAATCAAAAATCACACCGAGGAGTCTCTCCTGTTCAATGCAGACTGTTCCACATTGAATAGAAGAGGCTCCACCTTGTTATTTTTGATTGGCTCATATACTGGCATACAAGCCAATCAAAATTGCAAAATGGAGCCTCTTCTATTCAGTGTAGAACATCAGGCTATTCCACATTGAATAGCTCCACTTTGCCATTTTTGATTGGCTTATATGTCGGTATACGAGTCAATCAAAAATGCCAGTTGCTTGGGAGTGCCGGTTGCTTAAGTTCCGGATAATAGGGACTTGCATGTGTGTGTGTTTGAGTGTGTATTAATATGTCATCATTCATCAACAGAAAATCATACTAGGCTAACTGCCCTTGCAAGCCATTTTTTAGCCTAGCCAATTATCCCTTGTAAGACTCAAACCCTGCACGCTGTATTTGTAAAGCAAACACCTTAACTATTAGGCCACCCTCCTAGTTTTCCCACAAATGCACTGACTACATCATTCACTGAACAACTGCAACAGTGACTCACAACTTTTTGAAACGGGATGTATTTATATTGCCTTATCACCATAAACCACATACTCCCTACAACAGGACAACATTTATTATGTGCAGCACTAAGACAGTTCTGGTCAACTTCCATCTTTAAAAACTAGCACATCTTTCCCTCATGCATGCATTTTATTGACTTGCTATGCAACAGTCACACAAACAAGAGCATTCTGTGGCTCAAAATATATGTCAGCTGATTGTTCCAACACAGTAAGGCATTTACATGGGGAGTTATTCTCCACAAACACAAACACATGGTGATTTCACTTTCCACACTCTCTTACTTATGTATACTAATTTCATGACTGCACAACCCTGACCTAAGTGAATATACACCCTACACTGCAATAGTCAATGGACTGTGGCTCAGCTAATGCACAAATCAACATAATGTCATTTGCATGGTATAGACACAGTACGTAAGCTGCACTAAAACAATACATGAATATACAGATAGATATTCAGATAGATATATATAGATATCGATACAGATATAGCTATAGACATACATATAAATACAGATACAGATATAAATATATATGAGTGGGGCGCCCTTCTCTACTTCCTCATGTGACAGTACAGCAGTAACCCACGCCTGAGTGTGGGTAATGTGGGATTTACCCACGGTTGGTGTGGTTTGGTCCCGAGGGCGAAGCCCAAGGGACCAAACAAAGACAACCGTGGGTAAATACCGCATTACCCACACCCAGAAGTGGGTTATTGCTATTATACTATGACATTATTTAAGAAAAGAAATAATTACTTTTCTTAAATAATGGCATTGTATAATGCCTCTTTGCTGCCCTTCCACAGCTGTCTGGTATCTGCGGCAGTTCTGATGTACTGCGCATGCCTACGCAGTACATCAGAGCTGTGGCCAAAAGCAACGGAGAAAGCAAGATCTCCATTGCTTTTTACTGTTTCGCTATGTTAAATGGGTTTAACATAGTGAGACAGCTTTAAAATAAGCAACGGAGTTGTCCGTTGCTTATTTTAAAGCTGTCTCACTATGTTAAACCCATTTAACAAAGCGAAACAGTAAAAAGCAACGGAGATCTTGCTTTCTCCATTGCTTTTTTTTTATTAAAACCTGTCTCTCTATGTTAAATGGGTTTAACATAGCGAGACAGCTTTAAAATAAGCAACAGAGATCTCCGTTGCTTATTTTAAAGCTGTATCGCTATGTTAAACCCATTTAACATAGCGAGACAGGTTTAAAAAAAAAGCAACGGAGAAAGCAAGACCTCCGTTGCTTTTTACACACTGTGTCGCTATGTTAAAGGAGTTTAACATAGCGAGACAGCTTTAAAAAAAGCAATGGAGATCTCCGTTGCTTTTTTTAAACCTGTGTCGCTATGTTAAACTCTTTTAACATAGCGAGACAGTGTTTTAAAAGAGGCTTATACTAATGGAAAAGTCCGGCGACGGACCTTTTTCCATTAGTATAAGTCGATTTACAACGTGCACACTGGCCAATCAGCATGCACGTTTTGGAATATTAATGGGGGGTCATGGTATAATGGCACATCATCACCCTCTTCTGCTTTTATATAACACCATAGCGGAGAAAAGAGAAATAGCCCTCATCTCCCCTATCCAGCAGTCTTGTACTAAAGTTTGGTGAAACATGATTCAAAATGTTCAGCAAGACACATTTTGACTATATACATACATATATATATATATATATATATATATATATATATATATATATATATATATATAGTATAAACATCAAATAGTCACCTGGAATGTGAAGCAATGCAAACCTGGTGAGTTAACATGGTAGTCCAACGAGACAAGCATAAAAGTGGATGTAGGATATACCAGATGGTAGCAGCTCAGATGAAAGATAATGACCAGATGCTGCTTTTCCATTAAAAGCTTTCTAGTTGATGAAAATGGTCATCATGATTACCTTAAACAAAGATGGGAAAAAGAAGTCTCCTTTGCTGTGGAGTTTTCTTTTAAATGGAGCTCAGGAAACATATGCTCTCCATTCAAAATTAAACATCTACGGCAGGATTCACGAAGCCTCCGTGTAAGAGTTATAACTCTTACACGGAGGCTGCAGTTAAATGGAGTGATGTCAGCATGCTTTGCATATTCATGAGAGCATGCTGAATCACACCTAAGGCTAACACGGTCCGTGTAAGACAGTAGGGGGTGTGTCCGTAGGCCGAGCCCTGTAAGCGGACACGCCCCCAGAAGAGTAAAAGTGCCCAAAGTAAACACCCACGACAGAGTCCACGGAAATGTGAATAAACACAACACAACACATGCCCCCACAGACTATGAACAGAAAATATATAAATAAACATGTTATATATTTTTTTAAATTGTAAAAATGTTTAACCGTGAGTGCGCTCGTTTGCGCGGGCGTGCCCGTAGCGCAGCTACAGTTAGCAGTCAGTGGGAAAGCATATAAAAACTAAATATGCAAAGTAAGCCAAGAAGCAATAGCGTAGCGGTAGAGATGTTGGCTGAAGAGCAGGCATTCATGGTTCGAGCCCCCACAACACCAATTTTTATTTTAGCAAAATAAGCACGAAACAAGTCCCTGACAAATATGTACACATAAAACCACATTTTATGTAAAATGTAATGAAATAGCCCATTTATATTGAAGAAATGTGAGGTAACAAAAGAATAAAAAATGCCAGATGTGCCCATAGCTGAGCTACAGTTTAACAGGGTGAGTGCATCTGCCCGTACGTGAGCAGTGGTTTAACTGGTGCAAAATGAGTGCCCGTAGCTGAGCAGTGGTTTAACATGCTGAATCTAAGTGCCCCTAGCTGAGCTGAGCGTAATATGCGTGCCGATAGCCAAATGAGGCTTAAACCAGCGTACCCCGTTTGCGCGGAGCTGTGCACCGCGCAAACAAGCTAACCGATGGGCAACGTTGAGCAAGCCGTATCAAAACTGCCTTTACACAGACACACCCCTCAGCATGTCTAGACAGTCATGAAAAATAAAAAGTAGTGGCCAGGTTCGAACCCAGGATACTATACACCATAGTCAAGGTACCAAACCACTAAGCCATGACAGCAGTACCTATAAATGCAATAATAGCTAATATATAGGAATGAATACAAACTGGAGCATGACAATGCAGGTTTACTGAAGTTGATACAATTCCAAAATGGCCAATCACAGATATGTGTGGGAAAAATGGACTATATAAGCCCCATAGGCAGGAATACACAGCATAAACGATTGTAGAACTGAACTGCAGGCAGAATGACAGGAGTAGGAGAGGGTAGTTGCTTTCGAGCACAGAGGTGGGGTGTTGAGGAGTCCAGGTACATGGTCTGGCTCCTAGTCCACAATCATGAGGCCCAACTCATGCAGGGCCAGGTCCTCTGGGGAGCATACAGAGCTGAGGCGTGGGACCGGTTGGCTCATGATCTCACCAGTGCCACAGGGATTCCAAGGACTGGTGAGCAGGTCCATCACCACCATGCGGACCTGAAGAGACGCAAGCAGGACCAACTGAACCTTTGGATCCAGGAGGCCCGGCAAATGCCCAACGCCCCACTACTGAGTAAGTTACATTTAATTATGTATGTAAGAAATTAAACTAGCTGATATTATGGAGATGTGTATTCCAATATTACTTCATTTATATTACAGCTGCAGGTGTCCGTTCTGTGAACCGCAGAGCCTATGGCGATAGGCTGGTGCGGTTGCGCCACCAGGCAGGTCAGTAATCCACTACCAGTAACTGTAAAGAAATATAAAAGTATGACAGTCAGCAAAAGAGTGCAGTGTAGTCACTAAGGAATAAAATGTGCAAGTAACAGTGTGAAAGTGTCTGCAAGTATTGCTTGATTACAAAAGTGTGTTTCAGCCTGTAAGCCCAACAGAAAAATGAAAATGTCTGACATAAATTCTGAAATAAAAATGCCCCACCTGTAAGAAAATAGTACACAACCTGCAGCAGGCTGAAAAGTATAGCTGCAGAAGATGATGAAATCACATGTGTGAAATATATCCCTGTTGAAATACTGAAACATGACAGAAGTGAGACTGCTGGAAAGGATTGTAATAACTACAGGTAAAACATGTCAATAAAGCCTAGAAGTAAGTACCATCCTGAATAGTAAAATGAAAACAAGTGAGAGAGTGTGAGAAAGTGTCATGAATCCAGCAATACAGTAGTAATAACCCCTGAATAAAGTATACTGCAGTCAAGACAGAATGAAATGCATGTGAGAATCCAAACCAAACAGCAAAATCTGTTCAAAGTGTTGCTGCATCTGGAATGTGTATCCCAAAATCTGGATATGTTGCTCTCAGTCTGCAATATGCAGATAGTATGATTGTCTGATATACCAAACATCCACACTTGTCTACAGCTATATAAAGCAAATGTAGCAGGATGATGTAGCTGAACAAAGCTAGATATGAAATGTGTATGAAGAACAATAAAATGTATATTGATGTTGCAGTAACAGTCCTATCACCAAGTTGAAATAGTTATCATATAGGAAACTGTAGTTAGAACAGTAGTGTGTATATATCTGTAGCTATTAGAACTGTACAGCATATGTATTGGTATTTGAAGGTGTTAATATTATTTTCTTCACCCCACCCTATAACCACATATAACCCATTCCACGTGAAAATGGTATGTGCAATCACAATTAACACCCCTGGACGTTTGTCCTGTTGGGTCATATATATTTGCATGTCCGTTGATGCATCTGCCCTGTTCATACATCCAAACCTGATGGCCTGTTGCCATCAATTAACCCTGCATGTTGTTGGACTGTGTATTGCTGTTCAAATTATGCATGTGTTATGCACGCTGTTCAATGGTGTGAATATCTGGGTGTTTGGTTAATGGGAATACTAATGCATGCTGTTACAACTAATTGTGAATGGTATTATATGTCACTAACCCAAACTGTCATGACATAATGCAAAACATAGGACGACAGGGAAGGCGGGTTCCAGCGGACCCACCTCTCCCACCTCAGCTGGCGAGTGCACCTGGCACTAGTGCCGAGTCTGGACCCTCCTCCGGTGGCCCTGTGCCACCTGTGGGTGGAAGCGCTGCAGGGGATGGGGCTCACCCCCCCTCTGCAAGTGTGGCCAGAGGAGAACCACCACTCACCCTCCGTAGCGTCCGGACTGTGGTGCGTAGGGAGATTCGGGACTCTGTTCTCGAGCCCCTATGCCAGCTTGAGGCACGGGTGGCACAACTTACGGGCATGCCTGTTGCCCGGCCTACACAGCCCCCAGCACAGCCCTGTCCTGGGCAGTGAAGGAACAGTGGCAACTGCCTATGGGTGGGGATATCAGTTCCACTGTTGCCATCTGTGGGCTCATGGGCTCTGGATATCCAAACCTCCGTCCCCGTCAATTGTGTAACCCCCCACACATGTCATACACCGCCCCTGTATGCATCTTGTTTGTCTTGTCTGTTTACCTATCCAACCTACCTCCCCAGCTGTACCGACTTCCTTCACCTGACATACCACTCTCACCTGAAAAAAAAAAAGGGCACTCTGTACCCACAAAAAAATTACGCCCCATACATAGCTGCCCATTCCGCACATATGTCTACCAGACATGGAAACTATCAATTACAATTGGCTGTACAACAAGTATTACTGTTGTCCTTACACCTCTCTCAGGGGTGGAAGGTATCAAATGTCACACCAAATTACAAACATATGCACAGCTGTTGCTGATGAAGGAATGGGCAGCTATGGGCCTTACCTATATCCCTCCTGCAAAACCCAAGCTTGTTTCCCTACTGTCTTACCCTCTTTGTGACCCCTTTTTCACCACTTTCCTGTCTCCCCATTTTCATTTCTTTCAAAGAAAATAGCGCGGGTGTGCACAAGAGTAAGCACGTTTAAGCGGTTGTAAGCGGGTGTGTGCACGGAGCTAAACGCCAGTGCGCATGCGTGAGCTCCACGCAAACCAGCGCTAACCCGGTTACAACTGCTTAAAAGTGCCTTAGTCACTTTGATTGACAGGTCTTGTAGTCAGTTCAGAAGCAAAATAAAATCCCACTGGCAGTCCCGAACCCAGGACCTTGGAAACAGTAGTCTGCATGACTTACCACTAAGCCATGACTCTTATACAAGAACATTGTGCTAAAATAAATATATCATGTAATAGTAGGAATGAATGTAAAGGGAATATAGATGTGTAGTACACAAAGCATGTCATTTAGAATTACTGTCAAAACTAGTGGATTTCCATAATAGTAGTGTGTGAACAGAAACAGCCATGCTAGTTGGTAGCTAGTAGGTAATAATGTCACTATAGCACCTTGCAAGCCACACACATACTCACAGCAGGATAATCACTGCCCATACCCCACAACCTCTTACAGGAACACATCCGGACCAAGTAATAAAATATGTGGAGCAAAGGCCCAAAACCAGGGACACATTACAAATAATGTTACAACAAACGCAGACAGTTCAGAGAGTAACAGGGTCTGCATTTTGTGGGATGTTTGGAAGGGTATGAAGTCTGAAACTTGAATGTTTGTCACTATATTCTGACTTGAGCCCAGAGTGATTTGCCAGAAAAAGCTGTGCATGAGATATTGACCAAAATATGAGGCAGAAATGTGGACAACCTGCAAATATTTGTACACATGAGAGGTCTGACACCACCATATTTGAATAGTTAAGAGCCTAGACATAGCAACAGTGAATGACTTACAGGGATGCCCCACAGACTCCATGTGAAATGTACAAACAGTAGGCAGAAAGGTGTAACAACACATGCAATGGTAACTATGGAGTCCTGAAAGTATTCACCACTTGCATGGCAGAATAAGTGTAGTAATACATATGCTCATGCTAACCCACAGTCACAACTGCAGCATACCAGACAATTTAATGGGTGTACCCCACTGATATGTACCATTCCATGAGGCAGATAACAGATGAACCTGAAAGTCTCTGGGGCCTGCTCAGCAGCATACTCAAATACCCTAATAGATGTCAAGGCCCACACCATGGCCAGACCACACTGCATGCTGTAACACCCTAGCAGATATAGCAAGCATTCCAAGGTGTGAATGTACATGGAAAATAGGAAAGCTACAGCAGCACACTACAGTCAGGACACCTAGCAGGCATACAAGTAGTGACTGTAAAGGGCAAATATTGAAGCCTTAGCAACAAAGTGCAAGCAAAAGTGAAAGGAAAGCACACACACACACATTAACAGTAGTAGTAGTTGTAGGTGTCAGTGTACATACACAGTTAGTACAGGAAACTGGAGAAATGAATGGAGGAATGTTAATCTACAACACAGCTGGAAATATGAGAGAGATACCAACCTTTACACTCACAGAACATTGTCCACAGCATAACAGCATGGTCCCTGCCCTTAAAATCTGAAAGGGCTATGCCTATCTCACATACCTTTTTATAGCACTGTTCTGAAATCACAGTGAGAACTGCAATCAGTACACAACTGGCTGCATGCAATTAGCAAATGCTGGCTAACAATTGGTGCAGAGGCCATCACATGGGCATATGCAGATACCTACAAAAGTATGCTGTACTCCCAGTCCACACATGCAATACTTTCATTGCACCCTGAGGAGGACGTGAGAGACAGACAGACAGACAGAGAGAGAGAGAGAGAGACAGACAGAGACAGAGAAAATTGAAATTAAGCAGACACAAACAAAACTGTTCAGCAACAGCCACCTGAAAGCTGACAACTGGGAAGTGGAGCAGCAGGACAGAAAACCAGATGGCAACACAAGCAGCTGTGACAAACACAGGTAATGTAAAGTAATACTATAAAGGTCTACATACTGTGAACCCTCCATATGTGTCATTGGTCTGTATCCATATGTATATGAAGATGTGTAAAGGGCAGGGGACATACAGCAACTATCAGTGAAGGCTGTACATACATTTGTATGTGAGAGCATCTATGTGCACATATCAATGTAGGTTGACTGTAGGTTGTAGTGCAATGTACAAAGTAGGTTTCACAGTTATGTATGTTTAGCAGTATGTTAGTGTGTGTATACAGTATGGTAGACAAACATGTTGATATACCTGTCTATCATATGGATACGTATGTATGTCAACATATGTATGTATGTATATATATATATATATATATATATATATATATATATATATATATATATATATATATATATATATATGATATGCATATATGTATACATACATAGAGAGAGATGTAGGAATACATAGACAGATGTAGATAGATAGAATATGTACAAACATATATATGTAATGCACACATACAGATATAGATATATGTAGATACATATACATAGACAGACTGATCTGACTATCTACAGGTATGACTGTATATGATGACCTCAACACACCCTGTCCCACCCCCTCTGTCACTCTCACCCTCTCTGTGCCCCCCCTCCACATCTATAGCAATATATGTACATCAATATATATATGTGTATATGTATACAGACATATATATATATATATATATATATATATATATATATATAGATATATCTATATACATATATATATATATATATATATATATATATATAGAGAGAGAGAGAGAGAGATGTATATAAATTCTGAGTGAGGCACATGTGTACAGATGTATTGCAACAGGTGCCTGGTGACAAAGGCATGGAGTGAACACCAGTGTCAAAACCAGAGTACCATACCACATTTCAAATCACCTACACCAGTAACCACCAGATATGTGATTGGCTGCCCACCACTGCATGTGTCAGGGGTGAACAGGGTCATAAATGTGTACAATAGTGGCCCCAATGATATTCACAGTGGCACACTATTCCTGGAATACCTGCACATGGTATGTGTCAGCAGACATGGTGTGTCAGCTATGGACATGTAGGTCGGTGTACCCTCCACACCACATAATGGATGCCATGGTATGGACCTCACATGACAGCTACAGATATGGAGAAGGACACAGTGACATGTACAACACTGTGACAATGCACTCAAACACATTACCAATGCACAGTGACTGACAACACCACAGAGTACACATATACTACCCACATAGAGGTTACCACTCCCGGATTTACATACGTAAGTCACACCCATGACAGATGTCCAACAACCATAGTAACACCTCACACCATCCACAACCTAAATGACTGCTGTGTGTCGTCCATGCCACTGCAATAGAGAGCACATGTGGAGGTAAAAGTTCCTACCCACAGATAAGACATACCCTGCAATAAACCACACAGTGTTAAGAAGCAAGACTCCCCATGAGTACATGTCACACATACCCCTGCTGAATGTTAGTCAGATAGGTAATATGCCATATGAGTCACCCTGTGTAACTGTGTGACAGCAGCAGGTACCATCACACCACATGTGTCACAATGGTCAGGGTAGCAGAACAGTATGCTGCTGTAGTCCCAGGGGAATAGCATATTGTATAGTATTGTATTGTAATGTAATGTATTGTGTTGTATTGTATTGGTATGTTGAGGTGCCTCCTTCGTGGAGTGGAACCACTGCTGCTGTGCGCCAGTGTACAGGTACATATCCTGTAGTCAGGCTAGTGTTACATAGCACTTCTATATGTGTGTTTAGCTCCTGTCAGAGTTTATGTAGCATGCAACTGGGGATACCATCAGGTCCCAGTCATGTAGTGTATTCTGCTTTCCTGAGCGCGGCTCTCACTTGGACATCTGTGATGACAGGGAGGTTACAGTCAGCTGCGATAACTATGTCTTATTTTGGGGAGAGGGCGGGTGACACCTGCACTGAACCTGTCTGCCACAATGTTGTCAATATCTGTGGTGTCAGTGAAATATTTGTTGTTGTGTACTAACTATGGGCATAGAGGATGGATTCTGACCAGGTTGCTAACATAACTGAAGAAGGCCTTCTGGTTATCTGTAGTGTCCCTCTTGATTTCCCTCTCAAAGTTGCCCATGGATGTTTGTATGATGGAAAATAGATCCTTACTAGTGCTGCTCAGACATGCCCTCCCTTTATGGAATTATGCTCTGTCTTGCAGTAGCTTCCATCTTCTGTAATACAATCTGTCTATGGCTGGGGTCCACCAGACAGGATGCTGTCCCTTTGTGGAGAGTGTCTTGGTCATATATGGGATTGCATGATCCATGCATTCTCGGAGATGTCTGTAGAAAGCAATTGTGTAGGGGTCAGCATTGTGGGTTGTATCTGCCACTGGCCCAGTGGGCTGAAAGGATACCATGTCACTGTTACAAAGTGTAAAGTTTGCATCTGTAATGTTATTCACTATAGTCGTTTGTGCTGGTGGTGGAGGTGGGATATGTATATCCAGGGCAATTAGTGTGTGGTCAGCTCACAGTAGTTGATGATGTAGGCCATACAGTACCTAGATACAAACCCCAGAGTGAGGAGGTGCTCTTGACCTGAATCAGTGTTCTGACTGCTGGGGTTTGGTAGTATGTCGTATGGAGTGTGCCAGGTACTGTTGCACAGTTGCTGGCTGAGCACTGATACCTGGCCATTTACATGTGTATCCACCAATAGACAGACAGATGCTATATATGTGAGATATGTTGTATCATAACAGTCGAGTAGCATGTGTAGTATGTGTGCCAAATTCTGCTGACATATATTGCTGATATCAGGTTATTTTCTTTTTCAGGTACATGGCTCACCCGCGGAATCCCACTTACTCCACAGCTGAGGATGAGGAGATACACCAGAGCCTGGTGCGGGATTATGCAATACTCTTTTCCGCACCAGCCAGAATCAGCAGGAGAGGGCTGCACTGTGGCAAGACCTGGTCCGTCGGGTAAATGACATAGGCATGCATAATAGGACATATGAGCAGGTACGACATCACTGCAGTGATTTAATCAGAAATGTCCATCAGCGTGCGTCGGATATCCACAGGCAACAGGTCGCCACAGGTGGTGGGGTGGCTACACATCCCCCACTCACCAGACTGGAGGGACTACTCATGAGTGTAGTGGCTCCAGTCCGCCAGCAACAACAACAGCAGCAGACATGCATTATGATGGAGGCTGGAGCCACGCAGCAGCAAGACAGTGAACGTGCAGGTAATATGCCATATGTATAGTTGACTGTTGTGTACACTGGTAGTTAATGCATGTGTGAGGTGTGTCCTTGGTTTGTAGCTGTCACCATAGTATTTAATGTGCAAGTGTGATATCCTCAATATTAGCAGCTGACCTGTGAAAGGCGACTGTTGTACTACTGACCTGTATCATACTCAGTAACAATGGCACAGTTGTGCCCACTGACATTAGTTTCTTCACGTCTGCAGGTCCCTCCGGTGTAACAGCAATGCAGCCTATCCATGCTGGTGAGTGTGTATTAACAATTCCTGTAATAGTCTTGATAGTAATAGTAATATTCGGCTCACTTAGTAGTGCTCTTTGTATGCATGTAGGTGTGTCTGTGTCTGTGTGTTGATATCACGCATACTGAGTACTGTACAATTGTGTGAAACTGTGTGCATGTGTGCATGTGTGCACCTGTGCATGTGTGCATGTGTGCATGTGTGCATGTGTGCATGTGCGCATGTGTGCATGTGTGCATGTGCATGTGTGCATGTGCGCATGTGTGCATGTGTGCATGTGTGCACCTGTGCATGTGTGCATGTGTGCATGTGTGCACATGCACATGTGTGCATGTGTGCATGTGTGCACCTGTGCATGTGTGCATGTGTGCATGTGTGCACCTGTGCATGTGCGCATGTGTGCATGTGTGCATGTGCACATGTGCGCATGTGTGCATGTGTGCACCTGTGCACGTGTGCACATGTGCATGTGTGCATGTGCGCATGTGTGCATGTGTGCATCACTGGTAATGTGTAGACATTGTAAACTGTGTTTCCTGTTTCCCTCCCACAGGTTCTGGTGCTGCTCTGGTGTCATGTAGCAGGGAACCTGAATCAGGTGCCATGGGTACTGATAATGATGACATCTGTGTAATGGCACAGGAAGGTATGCCAGGGTCCGCCATTGGTCAGCCGATTGACAGTACACAGCTGTCGACCCCATCAATGCGCACAGTTATCCTGCCAATACACCCTTTGTCACCAATGTCCCTAGGTGATGGACAGCATACAGTGGGCATTGACCAGGGTAATGTGGTATCTGTGGCACATGCCTCCCCACACAGCAGCCATGGGCATGGCCCAGAGATGGTACCACACAGACAGATGTCCAGGGGTTCTCGTGGGAGCATCCGTGGGCATACTGCCCCTGTCAGACGTGCCCACAGAGGTCTTACAACCTCAGCTATGTTTCGGGCTGTCATGCAGGCACAGTCACGTATGGAACGGTACACCAGACAGGGTCTGAGGGAGCTGACAGCATGTCGCACAGCCATGACTGACAGTATGCGTGACATTGCGGCTGCCATCCGTGATTTCACCGATGTCATAGACAGACGTTGTGGGGACATATTAGACCGGTTCCACAACTACATGTCCATGAGCCAGGGCGATGGTGGGCGGTTGAGGCATCGACGTGGCCATATGCCAGCAACAGCAGCAGCTGGCAGTCGTCGCGGATGACAACAGGGCCGCGGCCGCCCCCGTAGTGCCAGCAGCAGCCCCAGCAATGCTGGGTCTGTGCTGTCATCAGACCGCCCCAGGAGACCACGTGCACGTGGCTCTGGCCAGGCCCGACAGGGATCTGTGTCCAGTCAATGAACACCTGCTTCTGATGACAGTACCCAGTCTGGGTTGGTACCGGATATGGTCCGTAGCACCCCTGCAAGGCACAGGTACCGTGTCCGTGGCCAGAGACACTGATCTGTATGACCTGGCAGGTACAGTCTGTGGCTGTCCACAAACACCAGTATATGGCAGCCATGAGGTGGAACTGTGTGCATCCATACACACATGCGAATTGACAACACCTAGGGCTACCGCATACACGCACACACTGCATCAACATTGCCCCACCTTCTACTGCTGTCCCTCACCAACACACATACACATACATGTCAATCGGTGGTATCGGTGGCTGACTCAGGCATACCAAGTTCACACCCTGTGCATATGATGAAACTGTGCCACCTCCTGCAATCTGTAACAACTGTGCAGGTACAGGTTAACATGTTGCTGATGCACAGGGTGACCACATAGATGTGTAGTAATAGTATCATGTTGTTAACAGTACTGTGTGCTGAATTAATTGTGGGTATATCACAGCATGCCTGATGCAGTAAGGGTGTGATTGTCATGTACTGTTGTCTACACCCATGGTAAGTACCATAGTGTATCATCTGCACATGTTGGCATACTGGTGGTAATGATGTCAACAGAAGGCTACATACATAGGTAGCACAGGGGATAAGGTAATGAATGTAGTAATACGCAATGATGGACATGTAAACTGCAAGTGGCATGTTGCCCACACTGGACTCTGCAATGCGGATGTTTGAGGATGTTGATATGTGTGCAGTACTACACGACTGGTACAGGACACACAGGAGCACCCTAGCACTGCAAGCTCACATCTCATACCATGCTAGACAGCCCCAACACACAAAACTAACTGTCACAGGAGGGAGAGTCCCCATATATGTCAGGGATACTGTGGTGGCAGGCCAGGTAGCATACATCCTACTAAGTATGGAACCACTGAGTGAAGGCTCAGTGTCTGTTATTTGACATGTGTATTACTGCAGGTATGAGCACATGGGTTTCCATCCAGTTATTGTACATCCTGACAGTACATGGTCTGTACACTTGTGTGCGCTGAGACTGGACCCTAGCCATCTGACCCATGTATTTCCATGTACATGTGCATAGTGCCTGCATATTTGCAGTGTTACCTACTGGAAGTGGTACAGCTTGTTTGTTGTACAATGGACTACATGCAGCCCTGTTTACTGTAGCTTTGTTTGCATGCATGTTTGCTTGCAATTACCCTGGAATACTGATCACACCTGCAATGCATAGTTATAGAGCTTCTGTGGACTCCTAGTGCCATCTGCATAGCTTACTATATGTATGTCCATGTCTCACTTGACAGAATGTCACTGTTTGTCCTGTTCACATGTACATTGCCTGTGACACAGTGCATATGACTTACCTGGCATGTGTCCACGTGAGCAGTCATATATGCTACTGCTAACTAATCACAGGCACTACACCTTCACATATTCATCTTCTGTTGAACCACCTGCTTCGCTAGGGACGGCCTGCACCTGTCACCCCTGGGCTTTCAGATATTGGCAAAGGCTCTTGCTACCCCATAGTGCCTATGTTAGGCAAGGCTCAAATGACAAACCCACCTTCATAGGTATCACAAGGGATAAGAAACTAAGAGTAATGCTACCCAACGCCAGAAGTCTAAACCTCAAGATGCATGCACCTAAAAACTCTCCTTGGCATGGAGAACATCAATATCTGTGCAGTAACAGATGCCTGGTTCAGGGCTACTGAGAGCACACCAGCACTACCAGGTTTAACCTCATACCATGCTTTTCAGCCCCAAAACTTGGAACGAACCACAAATGGAGGGGGAGTATTGATATTCATCAAAGATACCCACACCTCCAGGTTGGTGGCAAAGCACCAAGCATCAGAGACTATCCATGTGCAACTAACAATGGGTGAAACTGCCTTCCAGGTTATAGCCTGCTACAGACCACCCTCCCAAACCCAAGAACTGCACTCGGCCATCCTGTGAACAGTGGAAATATGAAGGTCTCTCCAAACACCATTATATTGGGCGACGTCAACTACCCAAACATGGACTGGGAGCATGACTCTAGCTCCAACACCCTAGGCCAAAGATTCCTAGAATATATGAGCTCAAATGCTATGGAACAACTTGTTACCACTCCCACAAGAAGGGGAAACATACTGGACCTGATCATCACCAACATGGGGACTCTATGCTCCAGACCAGAAGTGTATCCCTCACTGGTAAGATCGGACCATAAACTAATCTCACTGGATATTCACATCCCGACCCCACCCCCTGCCCAGAACACCACAGTGAACAACTTCTCTAAAGCAAATTCACACTCCTCAAAACTGAGGTGGAAACCTTCAAAGCCCCTGGGCCTGTGGAAACTACAGACCAGACCGCAGATTCCTCTATAAACGCATTCTATGGATGCCTTCAGGAATGCATGGATCATGTGATCCCGAATAAAACCAAGACCCAATCCTCCAAAGGCAGACGTCCTGTCTGGTGGACCCCAGCCATAAACAAACTACACAATAGAAGGAGGAAGCTACCAAATGATACAGCAAATTCACAAATAGGGAAGGCATCACTGATCAGTATTAGCAAATAACTACAGGCACTCATAAGATTGTCTAAGGCCAGCTTCGACAGAAATTGCACAGGACACTAAGGATAATCACAAGGCTTTCTTTAGTTATGTTAGGAACCTGGGTGGTAATTCCCAGATATGCTCAGAGGTAGTCCAAAATGTCAATAGAAACACCAAACCCACAGACATTGCCAACATTCTAGCTGACAGGTTCAGTGCAAACTTCTCACGTCCCTCCACACTGAAAGGGCAAATATGTATCCCAGCAGAGTGCTGCCCCCCTGACATCTCAGATGCTCAGGTAAGAGCCGCCCTCTCCAAAGCAATACACACTGCATCAATGGGACGAGACAGTGTCCCGGGCTGTGTCCTACATGACCACCAAGACGTGCTACTACCAAACATAAACCTACTGTTCAATCCCAGCCTTACTACAGGATATGTGTCCAAAGTGTGGCATACAGCAACAGTGGTCCCTCTACAGAAAGGTGGTGCCTCAACGGATCCTGGACACTATCACCCCATAAGCCACACTAGCTTGGTCTGCAGAGCTATGGAAAGGATCATCATGGACCACATAGATATAGATATTGCGGACCTACAGACACTGGTTCATACCCAGTTTGGCTTTGTTAAGGGCAGATCCTGCCTCTCAAACCTGGTTGATTTCTTTGAAACAGTCACCAAGGCCATTGACGACGGGAAGGTGGTTCACACAGCCTACCTGGACCTCGCAAAAGCCTTCAAAACAATACCCCACTCGGGCATTCTAGAGAAGCTCACCAGCTTAAATATAAGCCCCTATGTCACTAGATGGATTGCACACTGGCTCAAGGACAGAACCCACATGGTTAGAATTGCTGGAGCCATGCCAGACTCCAAACCAGTTACGAGTTGTGTCCCACAAGGCTCAGTCCTGGGACCTCTCTTGTTTGGTATATATTTATCGGAGGTACAGGCCAACACGGAAGGACTGTGGCTGACCAAATATGCAGATGACTGCAAACTGGCCGCCATAATCGACTCTCCAGCCGACACAAGCATCTTCCAAAGGGGCATCATAGAAACAGACAACTTGTGCCAGAGCCATGGCCTCCAGCTGAATGCAAAAGTGTGTATAGTCATCCCATTGGGAAAACAAAGTGCCCACAAAGTACCACATAGGTGGTACTCCATTATGTACAGAAGAAGTAATTAGGGACCTGGGGACCCAAGTTGATAGCAATCTCTCATTTGACAACCACGTGGCCAAAGTGGTTAGAAAGACATTGTATATAGCCCACCCCATCATGAAGGGATTCACATCTACATCAGGGGAGGACATCGTGCCTCTTTACTCATCCCTCATCAGGCCCATAATTGAGTACAATCCCCCTGTCGGGATGTACCTTACCAGACACCTGCAGCAACTGGAAAGACCCCACAAGTACCTCACCAAGAGGATCAAAGGGCTCAAACAGATGCCATATGCTGACCGGTTAAATAAACCCCAGCTCTACTCAGTGGCATACCGCCTGTTCAGAGGCGATCTGTGCCTAATGTATAACACCATGTCGAACCCGGAATTAATGGGCATGCTGCACCTGAGAATATCCAAATCCCATCGGGATACACGCTTGAGAGACCTGAGCCTCAGCACTGAAATAAATAGGACATGCTGGAGGGACAGATTCATAACCCAGAGGCTCACTTCACTCTGGAATAAAATCCCAGTCCAGGTTAGGAAGAGTCCTCATTGACTCTCTTCAAGAGGAATCTTGATGAGTGGATGGGACATTGTAGGTTTACCCTGGGTATCACTTCTGTGTCACTGTTAGACAGAGGCACAGTATACTAACCTCGGAAAAGGGCATGGCAAGATATATTTACATTGGATGGCGACAGCCAAACACATTCTGGCTAGGTTCTTAAATGCCCTAGGGCAGATTGCCTAGTATGACGCTATGAACCTATGAACCTATGTACCTTGTTCCCCATTAGCCCTATGTGCTGTTAATCACCATGGCAATCACAATACTATGGTAGCATGTTCAAAGGTCAGTTGTCAGTCACCTCTATGCTACAGTTGTGGAATATGTGGGTCATGTGGCAATGTCACAGCTGCCACATGTACACAGTCAACCCTCTCCCCTACACATGGACGTACAACACATGTATGAGATGGAACCACATAGCCAAACTGGGGACTAAGCACTCTGAACCCAGTACTGGCATAACCTGTCAGGTGGCATGCAATACTACAGTGACTACAATACCAGTCTGATGTAGACCTACACTGACAGCAATACAAGCACGTGAACACACTGGGCCATTCGTGGAGCCTTAGAATAGCATCCTGCCTGAGCGGCACACACCTCTGCAGCTGGCACACAGGCATACGTTATGCCTGAACACATCACACATAACACATAGCACACAAATCCTGTGTGCCAGTCACAGCCTGTACGGCTAGACAACACACCTGCCACAGTTGTGTTAGCTACCTTTATTGTCCGGTACAGTATGGTCACGCTCACCAGGCTGGACAAGGTGAAGGTCACAGTGATATGCCTGTGGGGCACTATGGTCCACCACATAACACAAGCATACAGGTCAGTCAGAGGCATGGACACATATGACTCAGTCATTGTCCATGCCACATACCTTCTCCTGCTGTACTTGTAGGGTGCTGACATCATCAGTGTTTAGAAAGGGGAATGTGCATCCTGTAGTCTGTTCTCCTAGTTGCCAAAAGGGACATTTCCCTCACACACACTTAACCCCCTCAACCAAACACACACACTTGCCATTTGCAGGATTCAAACCCCTATCTAATTATGTTATGACGGATGCATTAGCAGAGCGCACTATTCGCATTACTGGGAGGTTTCTCTTCTCTTGCTGTACTTATAGGGTGCTGACATCATCAGTGTTTAGAAAGGAGAATGTGCATCCTGTAGTCTGTTCTCCTAGTTGCCAAAAGGGACATTTCACTCACACACTACCTTCCTCAGCCAAACACACACAATTACCATTTGCAGGATTCAAACCCCTATCTAACTATGTTATGACACTCGAGACAGACGCATTAGCAGAGCACGCTATTCGCATTACTGGGAGGTTTTCCTTCTCTTGCTGTACTTATAGGGTGCTGACATCATCAGTGTTTAGAAAGGGGAATGTGCATCCTGTAGTCTGTTCTCCTAGTTGCCAAAAGGGACATTTCCCTCACACACACTAACCCCCTCAGCCAAACACACACACTTGCAGGATTCAAACCCCTATCTAACTATGTTATGACACTTGAGACAGATGCATTAGCAGAGCACGCTATTCGCATTACTGGGAGGTTTTTCTTCTCTTGCTGTACTTATAGGGTGCTGACATCATCAGTGTTTAGAAAGGGGAATGTGCATCCTGTAGTCTGTTCTCCTAGTTGCCAAAAGGGACATTTCCCTCACACACACTAACCCCCTCAGCCAAACACACACACTTGCCATTTGCAGGATTCAAACCCCTATCTAACTATGTTATGACACTCGAGATGGACGCATTAGCAGAGCACGCTATTCGCATTACTGGGAGGTTTCCTTTCTCTTGCTGTACTTATAGGGTGCTGACATCATCAGTGTTTAGAAAGGGGAATGTGCATCCTGTAGTCTGTTCTCCTAGTTGCCAAAAGGGACATTTCCCTCACACACAATTAACCCCCTCAGCCAAACACACACACTTGCTATTGGCAGGATTCAAACTCCTACCTAACTATGTTATGACACTTGAGATAGACGCATTAGCAGAGTGTGCTATTCACATTACTGTGAGGTTTTCCTTCTCCTGCTATACTTATAGAGTGCTGACATCATCAGTGTTTAGAAAGGGGAATGTGCATCCTGTAGTCTGTTCTCCTAGTTGCCAAAAGGGACATTTCTCTCACACACAATTGCACACACACTAACCCCCCTCAGCCAAGCACACACACTTGCCATTTGCAGGATTCAAACCCCTAACTATGTTATGACACTTGAGACGGACACATTAGTGGAGCTTGCTATTTGCATTACTGGGAGGTTTTCCTTCTCCTGCTATACTTATAGAGTGCTGACATCATCTGTGTTTAGAAAGGGGAATGTGCATCCTGTAGTGTGTTTTCCCAGTTGCCAAAAGGGACATTTCTCTCCCACAGACTTGCACACACACCAACCCCACTCACACACACTGAGCATTTGCAGGATTCAAACCCCTACCTAACTATGTTATGACACTTGAGACAGACGCATTAGTGGAGCACGCTATTCGCATTACTGGGAGGTTTCTTTTCTCCTGCTGTACTTATAGGGTGCTGACATCATCGGTGTTTAGAAAGGGGAATGTGCATCCTGTGGGGAGGCAGACGCCAAGCACACTCTGGCTAAGCTGTCATTCCCTAGGGCAAACAGCCTAGTGTTGACCTCTACACCCATATGTTTAATTGTCAAATGCACATTATTTGTTGCTGATAGACTGTTTGCACGTCTTTATTGCCATAGCATTCCCTGTTTGTATGAACAACTTGTGTATCTGTGGAAGATGTTTGCATATGGGAGGGATCCACTATATCACGTATGTCTCTGTAGTCATTTAACTGTGTGCACTGGGCAGACTGCTGTAATGTGGTTGGTTCCTGGAATAACACGTAAAATACCAGATATGTGTGGCCAACTGCTAAACTGAGATTTGGCCTAAGTGTGTGAGCATGCCCAGTTCAGCCTTCCCATGGCATGTTGTCTGACATATGTCTCATTTATCAAAGTGTGTGAGCATGCCCAGTGTGAGCATTCCATATGTTGAACTCTGCAGCCCACCACATTTGTGGATGAGTGTGAACTTCAACAAATATCTCCCGTTTATGGTTGTGTGTTGTGTGTCATGTTGTGTAGTTACTGTACAACTGCTTTGTGTGTGAACACAACAGGATTATACTGTGCCTGCAGGGTTTGCATGGGATACTTTGCATACAGTTGTCAACATCCTTTCACACTGACCTAACACTGTAGTACTGTATAGTGTACTGGTTCAGTACTTTGACTGTGGTGGACAGTATCCTGGGCTTTAGTGCTATCACTGCTTTACATTTCCATAGTGAGCACAACAGCCTGGTTAGGGGCCAGTTGTGTACATCTGACCATGTTGCATTATGTTCAGATATGAACTACTTAAACCAGGCTTGTCCAACATTGGTAGTGTATTCCACAACATAGGTGTACATTTGCAAACACTAGCGATGTGCCCTAGTCCATTTCTAATGCTAGTCGGAGAGTGTGTTTGTCCTTCGACACACATTGTAAGTGGAGTTTGCCATGACATATGTCATGGTTAGTATACTGTGCCTCTGTCTACCTGTGACATGACAGTGATACCCAGGATAAAGCTACCATCTCCCATCCACTCATCAAGATTCCTATTGAGGAAAATCGATAAGTGACTCTATGGGTAGCCTGTACTGGGAGTTTACTCATGGGTGGGGTGGCTTCTGTGTTATGGATCATGCAGTACAGCTTGTCCTATGTAAGTCAGTGCTGGGGTTCAGGTCTCTCATGTGCATAGCTCACTGCCATTCAGATTGTACAAGGTGCAGCATGTTTATTGATACCAGCAACACAGGCAACACATGGCATCTGTGCAAGCTCTTTGATACTCCTGGTGAGGTACTGTTGGGGACTTTACGGTTGATGGAGGTGTCTGCTGAGGTACATCCCACAGGGGCTATTGTAGTCAATTGTAATGCTGATGAAGGATGACTGCAGAGCCACAATGACCTCCCCTTATCTAGATCTGACAACCTTCATGATTAGGTGGGTATATGGTATGTTTCTGTAAACACTACAGCACATGTTTGTCCAATGCAGGATATCTATCACCTTGTGTCCCCAGGTCTCTCATTACATGTTAAGTACGTAATGGGTTAACACCTATGTGGTAATTGGTGGGCACTTACTGTATATCCACGGGGGTTGACTATACACTTTTCTGCAATTAGCTTGCTGACATGGCTATGGCACCAGTTGTCTGTTTCTATGTGGCCCTTTTGTGGGATGCTTGTGTCAGCTGGTGGATCATATATGGTGAGCAGTTTGTAGTCCTCTGCAAACATGTTCAGACACAGTCCTTCCATGTTGGCCTGTACCTATGGGACATATATACCAGACGAGGGAGATCCCAGGACCAAGCCTTGTGGGATGCCAGTTATATCTGGTTTGTAGTCTAACATGGCTGCAGCATGTCTGACCATGTCTGTTCTGTCCTTGGTCTGGTTTGCAACCCCTCTACTGACATAGGGGTTTATATTTAAGCTGGTGAGCTTATCTATAATGAACACGTAGGGTATTGTATAGAAGCCTTTGCAAGGTCCAGCTACGCTGTGTGGACCACATTGCCCTCATCAATGACCTTAATGACTGTTTCAATTGAGTCAAACATGTTTAGGGGCAGGATCTGCACTTAAGAAAGCCACACTGGGTAGGGTCCGGTGTCAGTAGGTCCCCAATATCTTTATGTCTGCGGTACATGCTGATCCTTTCCATAGCTGTGCAGACCGAGCTTCTCAGGATTCTGGGGTGGTAGTTTTCAGTATCCATTCAGGCAACACCTTTGTTGAGAAGGACCACTGTTGTTGTACACTGCTCTTTGGGTACATATCCTGTGGTAAGGCTGACATTGAGCAGTAGTGTGATTTGGCATTCCATTCGTCTTGGAGTCCATGTTGGACTCAGCCCAGGACACCATCTCATACCATTGCTGCTGTGTGTTTTGCTTTGTAGATGCTGGCTGTTACCTCAGCATCTGCAATGTCAGGGGCCAGCAGTCTGCTGGGATAGATATTTTGCATTCTGGGGGGGGGGGGTTGCACTGCACCTGTCAGGATGTATGTTGGCAATATGTGTGTGTGTTTGGTATGTTGTTTGTGATATTTGTGTGATTCAGAGCATATCTGTGAATTCCCAACATGGTTCCTACCATCAGTTGTGAAAGCCTTGGGATTATCCTTAGTGTCCTGTACAATTTGTATCTTCATAGGTTCATAGGTTCATACTAGGCTATCCACCCTAGGGCATTTGTTAGCCTAGCCAGAGTGTGTGTGGCTTTTGCCACCCCTTGCTATGTGAATATTATGGCCATTTATGATTTGCTTTGCTGTGCCTCTGTCTGGACATGACACAGTGAAGACCCCCAGTGTAACTCTACAATCATCCATCCACTTGGCAAGATTCCTGTTGAAGAGTGTCAGTGAGGGGCTCTGCCTAACATGGAGTGGGATTCTGGTCCAGGGTGTGGGAGCCTCTGGATTATGTATCTGTCCCTCCAGCACATCCTATTTCATTATTTGTTGAGGTTGACATCTCTCACTCTCACAGCTCCGATGGCTTTGAGTTTTCTGGGGTGGAGCATGTCCATTACTCCTGTGTTGGGCATGGCCTTGTACAACAGGCATGCAATGCCTCTGTGTAGGCAGTATGTGACTGCATTCAGCTGGGGTGTCTACAGCCAGGCAGCATATGACATATATTTGAGACCCTTTATCCTCTTGGTGAGGTACCTTTGAGGTCTTTCTAACTGCTGCAGGTGTCAGGTAAGGTACATCCCATATGAGGCATTGTACTAGATTATGGGTGTGATAAGAGAACAGTATAGGGGCACAATGACCTCTGTTGACGTAGATGTGAATCCTTTCATGATACGGTGTCCAATGTAGACAGTCTTCCTAGCCACATTGGCAATGTGAGTGTCACATAACAGGTTACTGTCCACTTGTGTCCCTAGGTCCCTGATTACTCCTTCCATACATAATGGTTTACCACCTATGTGGTAATTTGTGGTACCTTGTTTGGTATTTGGTGGGACATTCATACTGTCCAGTGTCTTCAGGACGGCTGGGTGGGGTTCCTGTGTGTGAGAGTGTGGTCTGTAGCATGCTACAGACTGTACAGCAGTCTTGCCTACAGTTAGTTGCACATGGGTGGACTCCAATGCCTTGTGCATTGTCAGTTACCTGGACGTATGGGTGTCTGTGCTGAATATGGATACTCACCCTCCTTTTATGTTTTGTTCCAGGTTTTGGGGCCATGACACATGATATGTGGTATAACCTGGTAGTGCTGGTGTGCTGTCAGGAGGCTTGCAGCAGGTTTCTGTCACTGCACAGACATCGATGTTCTCCATACTGGGGATGGCCTCGGGAGCATGCATATTGGGGTTTACACATCTGGCATTGGTCAGCATTACCCTTATGTTTCTTTCCACTTATGTTTTCTAGGGTGGTGGGTTAGTCTTTTCAGCCTTGCCTACAAAAGGCTCTATGGAGGTGGCAAAGGCCTTATCCAATATCCAGACGCCCAGGGGTAACAGGTGCAAGCCATCCCAGGAACAGCTGCGTGGCTTGTCAAGCATGACATCCCAAGCAGACAGACATTGGATCCCCTTGGAATGACACCAGTAAGTGTGCCACTTGCTATGACTGATCATTCCGTGTTTGTACTGTGGCATTATTCTTGGTAAGGGTAGGATGCTGCAAACGGTGAGTGTCATACTGGCCTGGACTACATAATCAGAGAGCTCATCTATGTCTCTTTTCATGTAGTCTAGGGAGGTACATCTCAGGTCATTCACACCAGCATGGACTATGACTGCATCATATTTCTACTTGCTTTGGGGTGACCTGCATACTTGTGTTATGTGGCATATTGTGGCAGCCTACAGGCAGCTTACTGTACCCTTTCCCTTGTTCAGTCTGGTGTGCGGGACAGCAGTGTGTCTCGCTATGGAGTCACCTATTACAACTGTATCAGGCATGTTGTTTCTCCTTCTGGCCTGTGACTGTTTGGCACACCAGCTTTGTGTACTATGTGTTGCATGTGCTATGTTTGGAAGTTGTTTGATTGGGTGTCTGCTTTAGAGGCCTCTGTTGGTGTGCTGTGTTTGTAATTTGTGCCTCCGGGAATGTTTTTCTGTGTTTATGTCTTTGGTTTGCAGTTGTGATAGGTCTATGTGGGACTGTGTTTGTGGTGTGTGTGTGGTTACCTTCTCCTCCTGACTAGTTTTGGGAGTACTGAGTTGAGGGAGCTCAGCCTCCAGTTTGGATAGATGGTTGCATCTCTCACATATATTTGTATTTCTTGGGGGAGTTGGGGGTTGTCTGTGTACTTGGGGCAGGTGTAACATTGCCTCAAGATTCACAGATTCAACTTGTTGTGGCTGGCCTTAGTGGATTGTATGTGTGGACATATTTTATTGCCATACTACTGATCAGTGATTACTTCATTGTTTATGTTTGCTCTATCATGTAGTAGCTTCCTCATTCTCTTGCATGGTTTGGTTATGGCTGGTGTCCACCATGCCAGATGCCTGCGTGTATGGCATTGTGTCTTGTTTTAATTTAGGATTGCATAATCCAAGCATTCCTGGCAGTGTTCATGGAATGGCTGTATTACAGGTTCTGAGGTGTGGCCCATATTTTGCACCTGCACAGGACCTTTAATGGATTCCACATCAGTTTGGAGGAGTGCAAATATTGCTTTACACATGTTTTCCACTGTGGTTTTCTGGCCAGGGACTGTGGTCAGGATTTGTATATCCAGTGTGATTACTCTATGGTCTGGTTTTACCAGTGAGCAATACACTTCTCGTCTTGCCATCCAGTACCCATGTTGCTGATTATCACATCCAGTATGCTTACCCCTCTTGTGGGAGTGGTACGTTGTTCCTGGGCATTTTGGTTTATGGATTCTATGAACTTTTGTCCTACAGTGTTGGAGCTAGTATAATGCTCCCAGTCTATGTCTGGGTATTTTCAGTCACCCAATATAATGTGGTTTGGAGGACTTGATATATTCATGTATTCCAGCATAGGCCAGGTGCAGTTCCTGGTGTTGGGACAGTAGTCTGTAGCAGGCTATAAACTGGGGGCAGTTTTAGCCACTGTTACTTGACCATGGCTAGTCCATGCTGCTTCTTGTTGTGGTACCAACATGGGGGTGTGGTTATCCTTGACAATTATTGCTAGTCACCCTCCTTTTGTAGCTTGTTCCATGTTTTGAGGCTGTACAGCACAGTATGAGGTGTAACCTGGTAGTGTTAGGGTGCTGTTGTGAGCCTTGACTCAGTTTTCTGTTACAGCACAGATATCAACATTCTCCATACTGGGTGAGTTTAGACTGCATGCATCTTGCTGTTTCGACTTATCCCTTATCTTATTCTTATCCCTTCTGATACCTATGGAGGTAGGTTTGTGTTTTGAGCCTTACCTATTCAGGGCACGCTGTGGGTAACAACAGCCTTTGCCAGTATCCATACGGCCTGCACTGATAGGTGCACGCCAGTCCTAGCAGGTGGAGCATCATGTCATGCTCAGCATGTCATCCCAGGCTGGCACACATTGGATCCCCTTTGACTAACTGCGATACTTCAGTCAATTATTGCACTTGATCATCTCATTGTCATATTGTGGCATGATGCTTGGTGAGGGTAGGATGTTAGTCAGGGTCCTCAGGTGTGCATATAGTACATGGTGTTACATTACTTAACACATGGCATTCATGCCTCAGGTGGTGCTGCAGGGCTGCCTCTGTCGGATGCACATATTACACTCCCTGTACATGTTTGTGAGCAGGTCATGTCATTTTAGGCATCCCTGTTATTATCTGAGTGAGTCAGAGGGGGTATCATTCCCAGGGTTCCTACTGAGCCAGTGTATGTGCTATGCGTTGCCTCTTTGCCAAGGCCAGGGCATACTGGGCACGCCTCCTTCTGCCTACTGGGGCAGGCTCAGGTTGTTCCTCCTCCGAGTCACGCTCTGCCTGTGATGGCCTTGGCAATGGTGGGGGCTGTTTGGCCCGGCCCTATGCTGGTCCTGCTGCAGCTGTTTTCGCAAGATCATATTATGTAGCATAGCACATACCATGACAATTTGGGTACATGTAGTTGGTGTGTACTGCAAGGCTCCACCAGATGTGTCCAGACACCGGAACCGTGACTTGAGCAGCCCAAACACATGCTCTATTACATTACGTGTTTGTGCGTGTGCCTCATTATGGCGTTCCTGTTCAGGTGTGTGTGCGTTTCTGATGGGTGTCATCAGCCACGGCTCCAGTGCATAACCTGCATCCCCACTAGGTGTCCGTGTGGGATGTCCCCATTGGCAAATGTCTGGTACAGCTGCGTCAAATGCCAGATGTGGGAATCATGGTAGCTCCCAGGGCAGCCAGCACACACATTCATTATTATGCCCTGGGCATCACACACGACCTGGCAGTTGATGGAGGGAAGCCCTTGCGGTTAATGTATGCCCTACCCGCTCACCGGCTGGTGCTTTGATGCGTATGTGCGTGCAGTCTATTGCACCCACTACCTCAGGGTATTCCGCTATTTGCTGGAAGAGACGCATATTGCTGGCCAATACCTCACGGGCATTGGGGAAATATACATGATCACCGACATGTGCTGACATGGCATCCAGGAACTGGTGCAGTACCCTGGAGGCTGATGCCTGTGATATCCCCATCATATCACCAGTTGGTCTCTGGAAGGTACCTGTTGCTAGTATTCTTAGGCCAACACATACCTTGGTTTCCACTGGGATGGGTTCCCCTCTGTTGGTTCTGTGTGTGAGGCGTGGCCTGCACAGCTCCACTATTTGCTGCAGGAGGTCTCTGTCCACTCTATAGTGCTCTACTATCTCCAGCTCATGTAACCCGTGGTAGGTGACCCTGGGCCTGTACACTCTTCTCCGTCTCCTCACTGTGGGTTGTCTGGCACCATCTGCATTGTCACCACCCTCAGCAAGTCGCCTATGTCTCATTATGACAGCTATGGCAGCCCCTAACATTTC